>NC_141536.1:134359998-134479998 GCF_021556685.1 Rattus norvegicus
AATTATAATAATAATAATAACAACCGTGGTAAGGATCGAGTCCTCCTCGCCACCGCCGCCGCTGGGGTGGGGCCAGGGCCTAAGGCCTCCAGTCTTGGAGGGGCGGCGCTCACCAAGTCCACTGCTGGGCCTGGACCAGGGGGTGTGCTGTCGGGTACTGGGGGGTGCTGGCCGAGCTGTACTGGGCGTTGTATTGCATGTGCTGCAGCGACTGCGCGCTGTAGGCGGAAAAGGGGATGCCTGCCTGGAAGGTGGCAGCTGCCAGGTCCTGGGCTTTGAGCGCGTGGCACGGTTTGCCGTCCCTGACCAAGACCGGCACTGCCACACGGCGCGGCGAGGGTAGAGGCGTCACCTCCATACCTTTCTCAGCCCGGGCACGTTTCATCTTGTAGCGATGGTTTTGGAACCAGATCTTGACCTGCGTGGGCGTGAGGCGGATGAGGCTGGCCAGGTGCTCGCGCTCGGGCGCCGACAGGTACCGCTGCTGCCGGAAGCGCCGCTCCAGCTCGTAGGTCTGCGCTTTGGAGAAGAGCACTCGGCGCTTCCGCTTCTTGCCTGCGTCCCCCCCGCCGCCCTGGGTCTCCTTGTCATTGTCCGGTGACTCGTCAGCCGAGGGCTCTGGGGACTTGGAGCTCGAGTCTTGGGGGGGAGCGCTCGCCGCCAGTCCGTGCACTGAGTAGAGGGGGTGAGGGGAGAGAAGCGCATCAGGCGCCTGGAGGCCAAGTGCCACCTGGGCCACCCGGAGTCCCAGGGATCTTCCGTGGGCCCTTGGCCCGCTGGACCAGCCCAGACCCTCTGCCTTTGCAGTAATCCCCGCCCGAGTTCGCCGCCGGGGTCCTCTAGGGTTCAGAGGAGAGTCTGCACAGCGGGGGCTCCGAGGCACAAGTTTCTAGGGGTTCCCACTATTCGGGAGAATTTAGTGAGAAGAAGAGTGTGGACGGTCATTGAGGGTTAAGGGCGCTGGCCCCCTTAAACCGTTTCCTCTCTGGAGAGACGTGGGCAGATTTTTAAAAGGAAAACCTCACAATCCCAGCATTGATGGGCTTGGCGGGGTAAAGCAGGTTTGGGGGGCTTTCGCTTTTGCTTTCGGGCTTTCTGGCCGGACACACACACACACACACACACACACACACACACGCACACACGCACACTCACAGGCGCCGCGAACAGCACACACAGTTATGTTGTTGTTGTTGTTGTTGTTTACAATCATGCAGGGGCAGGGATCAACTATTATTATACCCAAAGCCTCCTCCACCCTCTACTGCTAGCCGAACTCTGACCGGGGATCCCTGCTCCAGGGAGCAAAGCTAATTCCTCTGGGCCATCCAAGTCCAGGGTACTCTGCCCGGAGCCGTAAGTCCGGTTGACATCTCTAACCAGCTTTTGGAAAGCGTCTCTCTTGTTCTTTCCTTTAATTTCTCCCGTGGAAAATACATGACATCAAGTATTTTTCAGGGACTGGGGAGGGATATCTATCGAGGAGGGGAAAGGACATGCTAAGCAAATGTTTCAAAATCTAGGGATCCGGAGTGGGATTTGGACATTAAATGGCTTCTTCCCCTTAACTCCCAGCGTCCACCCGGGTTACGGCCTCAGCAATGAACGCAGCCACAACCGTTGTGGCCAAGTTTCGCTACTTACGGGAGTATTGGAGGCCCTCGGTGCTGGCCAGCCAGCGAGTGTAGGGGTTGTCGCTGCTGTCGTAGAAAGGACTCTTAAGGGGCAGGCTCTGCACAGCATCCAAGGCGCTCTGCCCTAGCGGCCCGGCCCTCTTGGCCGGCTCCGGCCCTTCGTTCTCCTCCTCCGGCCCTTCGGCCACCGAGCCTTCTTCATCGTTGGTGTCCGGAAGGTCCAAGATGTCCTTGACTGAAAACCCCGTCTTTGTGTTGGTCAGCGACATGGTTCCGGACCCCGCAATTTATGCCACAAAGTTGTAGCCTCACTTGGTCAATTCGTGGCTCTCCCCAGCCCCGGCGGGGGGGGGGAGGGGTTAAGGGAAGGAATAGGGGAGGGAGGGGGATGGGTTTTAATTATTGGGATAATTATTATTTAAAATGAGAGGACACTGTGGGAAAAGGGAAGAGGGAAAAATAATAAAGCCCACCCGGCGCCTCTCTCTTCTCGGAAAGCACGCAGAAATGTAGGCTGTGACTGGCGGCCTGCGGGCCCAGCGCCGCGCGGCCTCAGTTTGTAACTCCAGGAGAGGTGCCAAGGTGCCGTCAGCTCCGGCTCCGGCGGCCGCTCCGCGCGCGGTGGCGGCTGGTGGCGAGGAAAAAATGGGCCATTGCCCGAGCGATCAGTCCATATAAGGCTGGGCTCCACTCACGAACCTGGGGAGGGGGGAGGGGGAGAAAGAGGGAGGGAGGAAAAGAGGGAGGGGATCGAGGGAGCGAGAGAGGGGTGAAAAAAAAGGGGGGGGGAAGAGACATTAAAACCGCAAAGGTTGGCCACGTGTGGGCGGGTCTTGGGAGTCAAGTGGATGAAGACAGTATTTGCAGATGTGAAATTGTGGGTTTTGGGGAGCTCTGCGCTCCCAGCCAACGGCCCTCTAGAGCAAGATGAGAGGTGTAACGTGTCAATTAATTGCAAAGATGGGGAGAGCTTTTTTTTCCTCCCTCAGTATTTACATACAAAGGACCACCGCGTCGCTCGCGAGTCCACACACTTGAAAGAGCATCTTGGGGGGGGGTGTTGAGAAAGAAAACAAAACAGAAAGGAGGGGGCAAAGACTCCTTTTTAGCATTCATTCACAGTTTCCTACCTCTCTACGCCCCGTGCACAAGTGCCCCCCCAGCCCCCCAGCTAGTCAGAAATTAGCGATTTGTGGTGCCTTTGGAAAGGGGGGAGGGGGTGAAGGCTGAGCCGCTGAAATCTCTCCTTCCCATCGCTGGTGGTTCCCTAAACAAGATCCGGTTCAAATGGCAAGAGCCCAACTTCTGTAAGCCTCCTAGGTCAATATTTTGGTTGAAGCTTAAGGATGAGTACTAGAAATGACAAGTCAAGTAATTGATTCTAGTTAACGGCGAAAGAGCTGGAAACCCAGGAGAGGAATAGGCTTGGACTTGCCAGAGCTACCACTGAGGACCACCCCCCTCCGGTCGCCTTTTATTTGCTAAAGACTCATTTACACCCCCCCAGCCCCCAATTTCCAAGCGGAGGAAGGAGACGGGCCCTCCACTTTCTGCTCTGCGGGCGGTCTAGGGAAGGGAGGGGCGGGAGCCTGCGACTCTAGCAGTGCAGGGTTCGGACCTGCGCCTGAGCGCCTCTGGCCTCAGCTTAGTTCCAGCTGGCGAAGGGAAGAGCCTGGTCCCCTGCTACCTTTTTATTATCCTAACCTCCCAGGCCTTCTACCCTTCCAACCTTCAGCTAAAGGTGGACCGGCGGGAGGAGAGAGAGGCGGTATTTTGTGTGTGTGTGTGTGTGTGTGTGTGTGTGTGTGTGTGTGTGTGTGTGTGTGTGTGTGTGCGCGCGCGCGGCGCGCCTGCTCCTATCCCGGTGAAGACCCAGAAAGCCACGGAGAAGAGGTTGAAGGGCTAGCGGATGTTGTTGCGTTGTCTTTGAGTTTGTCTCTTTCGTGCAAACGTTTTAGTTTCTCTAGTTTTTGTTCTTCTCCGGGAGTGCGCTGGAAGGGCGAGCTCCAGGCTTCCAGTTGATATTAGGTTAGTGTGAACTTTCCAACAACCTTTTTCAAACCTAGCAACTGAACTTCTCGCTGAGACGGGAAGGAAAACGCTGTATCTTACACACCCGTCATCCTATTTAACTTAAGAGGTACGAGGCTGCAAGTTTGCTAGCCTCACTTGTTAGCCCCGACTTAGCGTCAGGAGTGGACTTTGCCTGGAGTGGGGCGTGGGGGCGGCAGAGAAAGCCAGGCTGGTTCTTTTCACTTTTCTCTCTAACTGTCCTTGTTTGGGTTGCCTCAGTCCAGTCGAAGCAGAGCGCTCAGGCGCCCAGTCCTCCAAGCGCACAGCTGCTTGGGCCGCGGCGGCGCCCCCACCACCCCCGGGTTTCTAGAGCCTTGTGACAGCGCCTCACTCCGAGCTGCTCAGCGGCTTTCTGCAACTCTCTGCTGCCTCGCCCCCAGTATGTGACGTGGGTGACAATGGCCCAGGTTGGAGCGAGCCCCACGTCGGCGCGTCCTGGGTGGTCGGACCCGGGCAAACACAAATACAAACCGATTGCTAAGCTGCGGACAATGAGGGAAATGTAGACAAATGTCCCGCTCCCGTTGGAAGCCTTTGTCCAGGCCCGGTTTTTGCATTTATTTCAGTGGCGAAATAATACATGATTGACGCTCTCTTTCAATGTGTCCTAACTGTTTGGAATAAATCTAAGGTTGTCCCTAGTTGTCATGGCATTCAACCCCTTTCAATGGACTATCTCTTCATTCATTTCTGAATCCGTCCACAATATTAAGGAAACCCCTTCATGTCGAGGTTCCCCATTCCTCTCTCTCCTACTTTTCTTTTCTCCTTTCTTCCTCCTTTTCCCCCCTGCAAGAATTAGTATCTGGTTTGAAACGTGTTTCTCAAACTCATTACTTTCTGTCTCTTTTCCCCCCTTCTATTTTTCCAGCTTCTTTCTCAGCTTTAGTGCCTGTTGCCTCCCCCTCCCTCCTTTCAGGCTGGGGCTCCCTGCCTGGCAGTGTGTATGTGTGTGGGGAGTCAGCTTTCCAGAAGTGGGGGGTGGCACCCAATTTGGATCCAGGGGCAAATGGGGCTTGCTACACCATTATTACTTGGTGGCTAAATAAATACTGAGGAGAAATAGTTTCTCAACTCAAGCATTGCAGGAAGATTTTTTTTTCTCCCTTTGTTCCTCCTATTCTCCATTTTAGAGGAGGGAACTTCTTTAAGGATCAGGGGAGCCTCTATGGGGGTGTGATGTGGGGCCAGAGGACAGCTTGGTTGTCGAAGGCCAATTCTTGAAGTGGGTGGAAAAGGGGCTGCTTGTTATCAATCTCCGAGTCACCTTTAAGTCTTTGATGTGTGGGTGTTCCTCTGGGAGCTACATAGAGCCTGCCTATTTCCTTGTTAGAACTACCTAGCACTCCATAGTTTCCAACTTTACTCTCTGGCTTTCCCTAGACACAGTGGGCCTTTCTTCTTGGAAGCAATCAGGGGCTATTGATCATGCCCCCTTCCCAGCACAGTGCACTAGAGAATTGTTTGTTTTCCTCAGGGAATTCTGGGAATTAATGGTGGGAAGGGAGTGCTTGCCTGGGTGCTTTGAGACAGATGCCCCTCAGCCCCAGTTCACTGAGGCCGGGGCTGTCAGGACACTTACTGTTGGGTCTCAACTAAAGCAGACCATAAGGTAGCTCAGCCCACAGGCTCTTTTTCTGGATTACCTGAGGGCCCATCCTTGCCCTGCGGACCCAGGAAGCCACCTGGCTCTTGTCCAGCTCCACCCTCACCTCTTATACCACCTTTGAAAGTCTGGGGACACTGGGAAGTTGGGCTAGGAGGGCAAGAGAAACTCAGGCCTAGCCTTCCGCAGCAAGGCACCACAGCAATACGCTCATTCGAGGACCGGGGAGTTCTGTTAGTCACCCTTTCGTGGCCCCTGGGGTTTCCTCATCTGCTTCCAAAGCGTTAACATTTGCAATTGAAAAGACGAAGGAAGCCCGCTGGGACGCTCGTAATTGATGGGGAGAAACCGGACTTGTTAGGAGATCATAAAATGTAAGTCCCTCAGGGGTAGCTTGCAGAGGTGGGAAGGCCGGCACATGCACAGCTGGAGGCAAAGACTAGTCTCCGGCCTAGATAGAGCACCAGCGTCCTCTAGACTTCACGGGCTGGGCTTGGAGTCAAAAAAAAAAAAAAAAAAAAAAAAAAAAAAAGGACCGGTCAGAGGCAAAGGAATTTCTAACCAAATTAAACAAGCAGTTGTATTCTAAGGACACCAAAAAGGCCTGAGAGAGAGAGAGAGAGAGAGAGAGAGAGAGAGAGAGAGAGAGTCACAACTAGGCCTTTGGACCATCTTCCTGGCGAAATCTTACACGTCCACCAGGATGAGAGGACCCAGTCTCATGCTCCTTCCCTCTTAGAAGAGTCTGGTATCAATGCCCCGCCATGCTGATTCTGCCAGTTCAGGGTATGTGAGTGCCTGCTTGTGCTGGCAGCAGTTTCGTCTCTGCAAGGTCCTGAGCTAGTATTGTCCACGCGGAATTCTTTAGTAAGCTCTTTCCAGGCTCTGTCTCGAGGCCAGGAGAAGACAGCGTTTTGAGTGCCGCCAAGTTTGTGTTTGGGCTCAGCTGCAGTAGTAGTAGTAGGTCGGCCTGGGAGTCTCGCTCCAATGGGCCTTCTCCAGATGTTACAAACTTAGGGAGCTGAAGTGGGCGCTAAAGTTCTACACGGAGCTACCCTGGGCTAGAGGGAGACCTGTTTGACATCACTGGTGGAACTGCATACACGTCCCCTGAGTCAACCTGACATCTGGAGCTCTGCTTCAACAGTCCCTTGGTCTTTATATTCAGCCTTTCAGCTTCCCAACCCTTAGAAGGGACGCGGTGAGTTACCAGCGGGCGACAGGAGGAAGGCCCCCCTCTCCCTGGAAGCTACTGAAGAACCTTCCTTGGGTTGTTTGGGGGCGCGAGGCGGGGGGAGGGGTGTGGAGTGGGGGGGTGAGGGCTCATCCGGCTTCTGTTGCTGAGCCCTGGAACAGACTGAAGCACCAGGCTCAGGCGGCTGGAGAGCGCGGCCGCAGAGCTGAACAATCGCTGGAGGCCCAGAAGGGGAGGAGAATGTACACAGGCTAAGTGGCCCCACTCCAGGACAAGTGGTCCTCTAAGTTGGCCGCTGTTTACCTGTTTACTTTCCAGGTAGCTCAAACACTTGTGCCCTTTTCTGCGCTCGGGAGCAAGGGGCCGCCTACCTGTGACCTGCTTTCAGGGCCTCTCTCATTTCCGCTCCGTGGCTTTACGCCCCCTGTTGGGGAGGGGGTGAGTTCTAAACTGGAGCAAACACTCTAAGGAAAGTCCAAAGAGGCTTCGGCACTTTCTTCCTTTTGGCACGAGCCTCCGTGTACCTATGGATGAAACAGCCATCCTTGCGTGACATTCTACCCCTACTGCTCCATTTCGGCTGGGCCTGGTTGGCCTCTCGGGATTTTTGAGTTCACATCTCCTCCCCTTTTCAACTGGTGAAAGCTTTCTAGGTAGGTGCATTCTTCAGGGGAAGAAAAAGACAGATGAAGTCCTAGGGGGCGGGGATGAGGGTGGGAATCTTGAGCGCAGGATCCAAAGGGAGCAGGCGACCTTGAAGAGTCCAAAAGCCTCAGCTATCCTCGGGCACCCTTCATCCTCCACACCTACAAAGCACTTCCAATCATGGAAAATACAAGGTCTCTTCCCTTTATTTGGAAACACTATTTCTTTGACTTCATTTCTTTTATTATTTTTCTTCCTTTTTCTTTCTTTCTTTCTTTCTTTCTTCTCTTTTGGAATGAAAGGGGTTGAAAAGAACCCCCCTCGCTGGTAAAGTATGTCAGGCCCCCCGCACACCCCAGCTCAGACAACAACCTTCAAGTGGATTAGTTTATTGTCTGGTTAGTGCAAAGGTACAAGCGTTTGTCTTCTTTCACTCTCGAAACAAAGCGCCGCACCTTACTGTTCCAGTGAGGATTTACGGCGCCCACACAAAGGTTTTGTCGGAGAAAGGTTTATTTTATCCTCTGTTTGGAGGCGGAGAGTAGTATGCACTCTAAATAGAGGGACATGGAAAATGGCTCCCATTCTGATTCCTGTGAGCGGTCATAAAGATCATCCTTTAAAAAAAAAAAAGACATCCTCCCAAACAGGCCCCAGGGAGGTTTGGCAAGAGCTGGGGTTACAAGAGGTTGGGGTGTCAGCTCTGCCATCCCACATGAAAGAAATTCAGACACTGTAGCCCAATACCACCCAGTTCCCTTCCAAACCCAGAAAATGAAGTTGGGGTGGGGGCGGGGGAGTCGTGGATCATGGAAAGTCCGCTCTAGCTTCAGTTGGTTGACTTGTACCTTTGCCCCTGGGACCAGTGCACAGATAGAAGCTCTGTGGACACTGCAGGGAGGCCAGACGTCTAGCAGGGAAGAACCTGACCTCATCAGTCATATAGAGAGAAGGGCCAGTCATAGAGACTGGTTTAAAGAAAACAGTCTACTTGGGTTCAAACTTGAGGTGAATTTTCCTTCCTTCCTTCCTTCCTTCCTTCCTTCCTTCCTTCCTTCCTTCCTTCCTTCCTTCCTTCCTTCCTTCCTGTCTTTGACACATCCCATGGCATTAATTCTTTAGCAGCAGGAACAGAAGGATGAAGAGTACTAACCAGAGTCCCATAAGTCATCAAGAAGGTGGAATCGAGTTTTCCAAGCCCAGGAACTGAGCTCCAATTATGTTGTAGGAAGTGCTGGACTCCTTCCCCTTAGAGTGGCAGTGAGAAAAAAGATCAACCTGGGATCCCCAAGCAGGTAAATGTGGTTGCAGGAGAATATAGCTAAGAGATGCAGCCCTCCTTTTCGTTTTCGAGGCAAAATATACAACACTTTACCAGTTATCTGCCCCCACCAAAGGGAGTATTTCCCTAAGATGTAAATTGTCACAGAAATTGGAATTTCTTGTATTAATCAGCCTCATTGTGTGGGCGTAAGACCCCGAGGGTATATGTTAGGACTTTGATAAATGCACTTTAATGAGATCTTTGAAAATGCATCCAATAAACTAAGAGGCGAGAAAAGCCGTTTAACTTTCATGGATGTTAAATTGAACACGAAATGTGGCTCCGGGCAGACTACAAAATGGAACGGGCCTCCCTCCAATATTTTCTTTAAAAGCGTAGCTTTAAGCCCCCCTCCGGCCAAAGGCGCCTCGTTCCAGCCAACCCATTACCATCGCTTATTAGGAAACCAAACGACACGTCCCCGCGGGCGAACCCCTTTGCTTTATTCGTTAGCACAGCTCTAATGATTAAATATGGCACAATGAGATTACGCGTCATCACTATTGCCTTCAGGAACGTTCTTCCAGCCAAACCCGACCTGCCCTTGATAAAGGCGACTCCAATGCGGGAGATTCGGGTTTCTCAGGGAAGCAAGGCGCTGAAAGCACTTTCTAATCTGAATTTACTTCTCTTAACACGTGACAGAATCATTACCACAGACTTTGGGGACCAAGCTGCTTCTCACAACCGGTTAGCATTCAGCACTTCAAGGCAGACCAGGCAGGTTGATGGGCAACGCAGTCACCCGTGCGAGAGGAAGGCACGCTCTCAGTCGGAGCTAAGTGCTGGATAAGACAGGCACGCACCCGCGGAGGCCTCCGGCACAGAGCACAGAAAGGGAGTCTGAGTCACTGTCTTATCCCCCCCACCCCCAACCTGGGTACCAAAGGTTTCCTAGGAAGCACTCCCCTCTCCATCCCGAGTGCCACCAAAGTGGAGGAGGCGCGAGAGGCTTAGAAAGGCCTGTTTGTGAGTCTGCGTGCTGGAGAGGGGAGGGCTTGGTAGGATCAGTGGAGGGGTCTTCCAGCAGACACCCTGACTTTAACAGGCCCCACCAAGGTTCATTTCTGATCCTCTGGCGATCTCTACTGTCTCAAATGAGAATTGTCCAGAGACCGGTGAGGCCCAGGAGACACAAATGTTTCAAGCAGCAGGTTTTCGTCGCCTCCCCCGGTGATCACGGTCTACAGCTCCAGCCCCCAGCCCTGCGGGTCATTGACTCTGACTCCCGCCGCTCACCCTCCAGCTCCTTGCGGCTCCCAGAGCCACTCGCGTGCCAGTTCCGCCCCAGAAGGAACCTTCCTTTCTCATTAGGCGCCATCTCCAAATTCCTTGGGATTCTGGTCTCTGCTTACCAAGCTGAATCGTGAGTCACCAGCGGCGCACACGGGGAGACTCACCCCTCAAAGGTGGGGGCCCGCGGCGCGTCCTTCCTTACTGCAGCCAGCAAAGTCGAAGAGCCCCGGGGGGTGGGGAGGAGGTTGGCCAGGCGCTGGACGCGCCCGCTCCGCCTCCCACTCCCTGCGCTGCAGGGACAGCACCGCGGCGATTCAACACCCGCCTTTATCTAGTCCTCCACCTACCGGGACGCCCCCTCCCGCTGCGCCCTTCCCCCTACAGCAGACCTCCCGGGCGGGGCCCGAGGGTCTGCTGGGCTCGACGTGGGCGGGGGTGGCTGTGTGCTCCGCTCCTGCCCACGAAGCTGGGGGGTCTCCTGCAGCGGCCCAGGTACCCCCAGCCCCCAAGGCAACCCCACGTGCTGTCTGGTGCGGCTGCGGGAACACCTGGAGTCTGTGGCAGGTAAAACTTTTCTCAACGACAGATGCGACCGGGGTGGGGGGTGGGGGTATAGGAGGCTGTCCCTTCCCGAGATCCTCCTTCCCCTGGTGACCAGCCAAGTCCTTGGAAGGCTAAGATGCCTGGATCTGCCCACCTGCTGCTTTCCGTCTCCGAGACTCGGGGACAGAGCCAGGTCTCGAGTCCACAGATGGACGAGTGGGTCGCCTAGTAGTTCAGAGGCTTGGTTCAGAGGCGTAGCAAGGTCCCTGCCCTGGATGTGGTCCCGTCCCGGCGGTAGCAAAGACCGGCCCCAGCGCCCGTCAGCCCCAGAAGACCATAGTGGGTCCCGGAAGGGGAAGGGGGCTCCCGGCATCGTCCGCAGCCGGGTCGCTGCTAGATCGCCTCTGCGGTCGCCCCAGGAGCATGCATGCATGCAGGACGTTCGCGAGCAGGAGGCTCACCTGGAGAGCGGCGGCGCGGTCTCGCCGCCTCGGCTAGCTTGCTGTTCCCGGCTTCGGGTACTGTGGCCTGCCGCTGAGGAGCCCGGGTTGTGGCGCTGCGGGCGAGCGCCCTCCTCCCAGCTTCGGGCTGGGGCTCCAGCCGCGCTCACTCGCCCGCTCCGGGCCCCGCGGCCCTTCGCAGCCTCAGCGGAGGGGCCGCTCCCCCGCGCAGCGCTCTGTTTGTTTTTCTAGCCCGACTGACGTGAGTCAAAATATTGGCCATATGTTCAGCGGTAATAAATTGGGTATGAGCGCAAACACACTTGGGCTTCGATGGCTCTTTCAGCTGCCACATGGCCGGTTTGGGAGGGAGGGGGTTTCCACCTTCCACCCTGCGATGGCCCCTTCTACCCCAATCCGAGGTGGGATTTCTCCGTGGCGTCCTTCTGGAGACCCGGGCCCACAGTCTTTCCTTGTACTCGCCCCTCCTCTGTACCCATCAGTGCCCGGCGCGGTGTAGCTCCTGGCGAGCCCTGGCTGCTGGTTAACAATCTATAAATTGCTTGGTCGCTAAGACGCCATAAAACCAAAGAGCCAGATGTGGCACGTTATTTATGTGTGAAAGCGCATTTACTCTAGATACGCGGGTCCAAGGCAGATAGCACTTCGTAGGAGGTCACAGACCTCTGGCCCTCCGCTCCTGTCTCCTCCCCTGGTGCACTACCCTGCCCAGATTAAGGAGTGTTAAGTCTTCCCGGGAAAGGTGTTCAGCTCTCTGCAGCCCAGGAAGTATTTGTGCCAAGGTGCCACCTGTGCAGGATTAGTCAATCTCACTCCCCAACCCTCCTCAGAAACCCCCTTCTGTTTCCTCTCTCTTGTCCCCCTCCCCATCCCTCAAGTCTGGGAGTTTTTCTGTTTTTTTGTTTTTTTGTTTTTTTTCCTTCCAGAAAGTCCATGACACCTAGGTCTGACTTAGGAAAGTTGGGCTTGCTCACTCCCTCACGTAGATGGAATAAGTGTGAGGGTCCCAGACCTAGGGAGAAATTGGTTAGGGGGTGGGAATCAGGATCTGAAGCCTAGGAAGGGGCAGCTCACCTGGAGGGAGAACTGAGACTCCTCCTTCCTCATGGACTGCAGTGTCTCAAGTCCAGGCTGTATTTAAAGTCCAGGCAGCTAAGGCCCTCCTAGGAAGCCACACAGGCAGCTGCAGGTGAAATCCAGCCAGCTTCGTGTGCTTCAGGAAAGGCAAGAATATATTGTACTATTGGACCATAATAGAAAACAATTGTCTTGCTTTTCTCCTTCAGGAGGCAGTTTGCAGACTGCTGTCCCCGAGCTGGTCACCTCACACTTCCCTCACATGGATTCATTAAGAGTCATTGTCTCTCCTGGCCATTATTTGAATCTTTCTTGAGGTGAACCCAGCTCTCTCTGTGGTTAATAAGCACTGAGCCAGGCCTCCCACCTTCCTTCTCATCTTCAAAACACCTGGGGTTCTCTGAATGGCATCTTCCTCCTGGCCACAGAAAATAAGAGATGAGAAATGTTACCCTACTGCAGGGAAAAACATAAACATCTGACTTCACTATTACAAGGTACCCCGCCATTGTGTTCCCCGATAACTATCCTTAGGTGGCTGTTAAGGGTGGGAAATGATGCTACTGAAAGGGGGTGGGAGGGAGAGAAAGAAAGGGTGTGTGTGTGTGTGTGTGTGTGTGTGTGTGTGTGTATCATTCAACAGGTCACAAGGGAACTAGAAAACCCACCTGGACACAAACATTGATAATACCCTTGGGCCTTAGCATCCTGAAGTCTCTAGTTACTGTAGAAAAAAATCTAAATGGACTGTCAGGCCCTCAGGGATGGTTGAGGTTAGAAAATTAGTACTGTGATTAATTTTTAAATTTTAAAAAATCATTTTGAGTGTCTAATCCAGGTCTTGCCTAAACTAGGAGGCCAGCACTGTACCACTGGGATGTAGTCAGTCTCCTTGGATTTGAAGTTGCTACTCATGTTTAAAAACTGAAATACAGAATCTTTGTTTTTTTCACCACCTTCCAGCATATAGACCCTAGAATTTGTGATGAATTATTTCTTTGGGTGAACTTCCTGCGGTATGTCCAACATTTGATAAAAGGGGTTGACAGCAGGCCTTTTCATCAGATGCCTTGTGGGGATGGGTGTGTGCTGTGATAAGTCTCTCCCACCAGTATCATCTGTGAGGCTGTCTTCCGAGGCTGTGTACAGGGGAACTTAGAAGCTTGGTGTTTGTTGGGCTCCGTGAAGAAGTCAGGCTGAGAGACATGCGGCACCAAGTTTATCAGCCAGGCTTCATCTTATCCCCACAGTGGCAAGCCCCATTTAGAAATAGCCAATGCACCAAAGCACCACCCACGTAATTGTTGACAAAGAGTTTGCTACAGAAAAGATGCGGCGAGGGGTGGGCTGCAGATGAAATACCACTGCTTCCTTGCTTCCCCCTCAAGGGTCCTGTGCTTCTTCAGAAACCATTGAAAGCATAGCTTCACTAAGCAGGATTCACCCACTTCTGATCCCCTTCCCTGCCCCCTGAGACAGGGTTTCTATCTGTAGCCATAGCCATCTCAGAACTCATTCTGTAGACTAGGCTGGCCTCCAATTCATAGAAAACCTCCTGCCTGTGTCTCCCGAGTGTTGGGATTAAAGGCATGGACCACCAGAAACTTTGGCCAAAGTCTGAACTTTCTAATGCTCTTATTATTTTGGAAATGTTCCTGTCTGATCCAAGGACTTGAACTTCACAGAATTTTCATATTGGAGAAGTTCTTTCCCACAAAATTCTCTAAAGTGTCAGTCCTGAGACCTCATATAGTTCTCTGGGAGGGAACAGTTCTCAGAATTTACAAGAGAACATTCACCCGTTGTGCATCCTTGACTTTGCAGGTACATCTGTTGTACCTCCTGACTCCTGAGTCTTTCTCAGACCCTTCACCTCCATGAGAGCATCTCTGGACACCATTTCTGTTGCCCACACAAGGCACCCTTCCTTGGTGAGACTGGCGGTGTAGCAATTCAATGCCTGGGAAGAGCAAACATATCTCACTGAGAGAACCATGGTTAGTAATATTTGGCTGGCTGGTTGGTTCTGTGGGTTTTGTTTCTTCTTGAGGCATAGTCTGATGTAGCCCAGGGTGGACTTGAGCCTCCTGTGGGAATCACACCACCACATTTAGCTATACAATTGTCGTTTTTTTTTCTTTATTTTAAGTCCAAAGGTATTATCTCAGTTCACAAACACACTGGAGTTCTCTGAGGGCATACCTGCTTCTTTTCCTCCCACAGATCTTTTAGCAGAGTTAGGAAGCAGAAGGCAGAAGTCATTCTTAGGAGGCTCCTAGGCTCCAGAGGTCAAGCAGGGTCCCGGCTCTCCCTTATTTCCTGCAGAGAACCATAGGAATCAAACGCAGCACAAAATGGGTTGTTGAGTGAAAGAGTTGGGAGCATGTGCCAAGTTTTCGAAAAGTAAAATTCCAGTGCATTTGGAAATGGAGCTAGGTTAGTGGTGAGCTATAATGGGATGGAGAATTGTAGATGTGACCTAACATTCCTAAAATGGACTCTGGTGATGGGTGCAGAATGCTGCAAATCTATCACAGCTGACAAACTGCACACACAGCACAGATAGAATGTAGGGTTCACGAATTTTGTCTTAACAAAGATGCTTAAAAAGGTCAACATCTCTTTTCTTCACCTGGGATAGAAAATACGAGGAGCCGGTAGAGGCTGGGGGAGAACAAGGGATTCTGAACATAGTTTATCATCTTCCCACCTTTATTCTGACTAGTTTTGAAACAAAGTTTCACCATGTGGCCCATGATGATCCCGGAGTTATAATCTTCCTGCCTCAAAGCCTCCTAGTCCACTTATTCCAAATGCTTTCAAGAACACAGGAAGTTGAAACTCTAGCAGGATGCCCACCTGTCTGCTTCCCTGCTGGAGTCAACCTCTATTAAAATGTTGCCATAAACACTTACTATCCTAAATGCACCTTATCTTTGCAGAACTACTCAGCATTAAAATTTCAGGTGTCCTGCATATTCCCCACTGGATCCCAAAAATGGATCTTCTTCAAGAGAAAGCCACAGTAGTAGTACCACACTTCAGAACATCAATAGTATCAACGGCATAGTATTGTCTGATATTTATTCCTTATTTACAGCGCCTACATTTTACTGAAAACAAAATCTATTTTTATAACAGTCAAGTTTTCTCAGATCTAGGACTTACTCCAGGGTTGTGTACTGTAGTGGAGCCTTTCCTGGTGCTGGGCATTGAACCATCCACCACATCTACCACAGAGCTCAATTTTGAGCTCTTGTTTTTAACTTTTGTTAAAACTTCTTGTGTTTGAGCTTTTGTTTTTAACTGATACTAGGTATTGACCATAGGACGTTGTGCTTCTAGGCTATATAGTAGGTTTACAGCCCCGAGCTATGTACCAGGCCTGAAAGCTTTGTTAATGTCTTTATTCTTTTTAAACGTGTTACACTATTTCCTTGCCGACTGCTTTTCTCCTATCCAACTTGTCATTGACTTTGGAGAACCCAGGGCATTGGTAGACTATGCTATACTCTGGCCTTGTTAGATTGCTTCTCCCAGTTGTATTACTATGCTCCCTCTGTACAGCCACAAGCTGAGCGTCAGTCCCAAAGCATGAATACAAGCATGCTCCACATATGGTGTAAGGACACCTCAGGTGGGGCACCACAATGTCTCGAAAGGAGGCAAGTCACTTCTATCTATAGCTGGCTGCCACGCCAGCCCATGGGAGTTAGTGATCCCTGAGTAATTCATTTAAGTGAATGACTCCATGCTGTTGGGCCAGTGCTCTTTGCCTCTGTGTAGATGTTCTAGAACCATCAACTGCTTCCACACTGCTTTTCAGCATGCCTCCATTCCTGTTTCTTTACCTCTCCCTACCCTCCACCACTCACATCTCTCCCTTTCCCTACCTCTTAAAAAGAGATCTATGTAGCCTAGGCTGGCCTTGAACTACTGATCAGCCTTCTTTATGATGTGATCGCAGGCTTGTCGAGCTATACTAAACTCCTCACCCCCCAGACCCCCTCTCATTTGAAACAGGGTTTCCGTGTGTAACAGCCATGGCTATCCTGGAATTCACTTTCTGGACCAGGGTGCCCCGAAGCTCCCAGAACTCCCCTTGCCCCTCCCTATCTCCTGAGTGCTGGGATTAAAGCTGTGGACCACCATGCCCGGCTATCTCCCGTTCCTTTTCATTTTGTTTTCTCCTGTAGTTTTCTTCAATGCATTCTTTTGACAGCAGTGGGGGACATTGTCTCAGCATTCAGGACTAAAGAAAGTCCTGTTCCATGAGACACTTTATTGTTTTCTAGTAAAAAGGTGCATGGAGTAGGAATGTGAGCTCTAAAACGGGCAGTCACATCATTTTCAGTGCCTCTGGCTTACAGGGTTATCGCAACTGAACACCATGTTCGTACTTAGCACATGCTCTACCTTTGAGCCATCCCCTCAGCCGTAGAAGCATTGCATATTTAATATTTGCATACTAAAGACCAGCCTTATTCCTTGGTTTCTGCTCAGAAATTTCTGTCTGGATAGCATAGTTCTCTGACAGACAAGAGGTAACAGGGCAGGAGTCCCACAGTTAGGTGTTCTAGGCTCAGAGTAGTCTAGAGATTGGGTCTTGTTTCTTACAACAATGGTTGCCCTCAGGTGCACTGTGTACCTTCCTCACTTCATGAACCATAAACAACACCCTGCTCACTCCTCTGTCATTTGTTCATCTTGTGGCAATGAGGTGAGGGAAGGTGAGGGTGGGTGGGGCCTGGGGAGTGTTCCCCACCAAGGGAGACCTTACCAAAGGAAGGCATATTGCCTGGCATTTATAAATCAGAGAGAAAGAAGCAGCCTATGTTCCTTTGAAGGCATCTGGCCATCCTTGTATCATTGGAAGCAAAATACAGAAAGGCACAGGGACCAAGTGCAATGGGTGTTTTCTGAAACAATCATCTGTTTACAGCCCCTGATCCTTTTATATGTAAGGGATGAGGGGAAGAAGGTAGGAAATTAAACATCATTACACTTCATCCAGAGAGCTTCCCACAGGTGATGGGCAATCTACTGGTTGAATTATAAGTTAGCTTTTGAGCCCCCTAGGGTTTTCTTGGTGAAGTTATATTTATCTGACCCTAGTGAGTTTAGCGTTTTGAGTGATATTTTTTTGGGTGTGTGTATGTGGGAATATCATAGCTGATATCACAATAAAGGAAATGATAAGGTCTGAGCAATTACAGCATCAGAGGAAGAAAAAAAATTACATTTGGGACCAATCACAAAATTGTCATCTAGATCATGGTTGTCAAATTGTAGCTGGTGCTGATGCTGCTGTTGGGGGGGAAGAACCCTCATCATAAATCTCAGTGATTCTTTGACAGTTTTCAATTTCAATGGGAAACCATGGAGGCGAATTTGATAAAAGGCTTGGCAGTGAAGAAAAGGTTTCTTCCGCCACTCTCGTCTCTTGTCGATTTAGAGATCATCAGAACATTTGTAAATCTTGTTGAGTTTAAGACTTTAAATTGTTTGGACTGTTTTTCTTTACTGCAGGGCGGCGTGTTGATACAGCAACCATATGCACGTTCTACCACTGAGCCACACTACTGGCATCATGGATGAAGTGTTTGTATGGTTAAGGACTTTGCCTGTGAAGAAATAGGTCATTTGAACAGTTGTAGAGGAACGACAGTGTCTTTGATCTTGTCTCTTGAAAAGATAACCCAGTCATTAGCTTCAGAAATTATTTTTACTAAGGTTTTGTGCTTACTTGGTCTATGAGTTTGCTAGAACTGAGTAACGTATACCATAAATTGAGCGGCTTAAACAATCATTTATAGTCTGAAGGCCGAAAGCCCCAAACCCATATGCTAGCAGGTTGGTTCCTTCTGAATGCAAGAAGGGAAGAGTCTGTTTCAGGATTCTGTCTTTAGCTTACAAATGACTGTGTTCTTCCCATGTCTCTTCCACTTGGCACATCTGAATGGTCCCCTTTCCCAGACCCTGGAATTGAGGCACTGGTGATCAAACCCAGGGCCTTCTGCATGCTAACCAGGTGCTCCAGAGCTAAGCTTCAGCTCGGCCCTTCTGCTTTTCCAAGTAAAGAGATCCATCACACTCATCTTGGTAACATCCCACTTGTTTACCTCTGTAAACATCTCCAAATAAGGTTGTGTCCCAAAGCTCAGGGATAGGGACTCCAGCCTATCTCTCTCTAGGGGCCACAGTTCAACCTAAAATGCTTTGGATGGGATGAAAGTGTTAAGGATCATGGAGTGTAAAATGTCATATTTAGTCTAATGTCAGTGCTGGCCTCTGAGTGTAAAGGTTTTGGGTTTGTCTGTACAGTATTCCATATGCATTTAGAAAGCTACAACTTTTAAGTGGATGAAAGAATTTGCATATTAATTATGGTGTTTTGGGTATGCTTGTCACAGGGAGTGGCACTGTTAGGAAATGTAGCTTTGTTGGAGAAGGTGTGGCTTTGTCTAAGAAAGCGTGCCACTGTGGGGATGAACTTTGAGATCCTTCTCCAAGCTGCCTGGAAGACAGTCTTCTTCCTGGCTGCCTTTAGATCAAGATGTAGATCTTTTGGCTTCTTCCCCAGCACCATATCTGCCTGGACACTGTCATGCTTCCTGCCATGATGATAATGGACTGAACCTCTGAACCTGTGAGCCAACCCCCAATTAAATGTGTCCTTTATAAGAGTTGCCTTGGTCATGGTGTCTCTCCTTAGTAATGGAAGATGGTAATCTTACTGTTGTTTGGATCATCGATTCTCAACCTTCCTAATGCTGCGACACTTTCATATCTTAAGTTGTGGTGACCTCCCAACCATAAAATTATGTGACCCCAAAGTGGTTATGACCCACAGATTGAGAACCACTGATTTGGATTTTCTGTTTTTTAAGTTGTGTCTTTTTGAGACAGCACCACATTATGTAGTCTATGGTAGTCTTGAATTCACCATCTTCGTATCTCAGCCTCCCAAGTGCTGGCATTACAGATGTGCATCACCATGCTTGACCTGTTTTGGATCTTCATTGTCCCCCAGATGTTCAGGTGCTGAAGATTTGTTCCCTGTAGTGGCACCATTGAGAAGTGGATCTTTAAGGTAATGGGGCTTGGAATCAGTATGTTGGTTCCTCAAAAAACTAATAGGAATTAGACTCCTGGTATGTACCCTAAGTATCTGACCTTAGTATACCACAGAGACACTTACAAAATATGCTTATAGCTTACTAGTCATAACAGCAAAACTATGGACTTCAGCCTAGATTTCCAACAAGAGCTGGAGGATAAGGACAGTGTGGTGCACATGCACAACAGACTTTCATTCATTTGCACAGAAGAGTGAAGTTTTGACATTTGCAAAAAAAAAAAAACAAAACAAAAAAACAAAAAAAAAAACAAAACCAAACATAGAAATCATGTCAATCAAATAGGCCAAGTTCAGAAAGAAAAACAGTCACATGTTTTTCTCATATGTGAAGACATCTGATGTTGACTTCTGTTCTGCACCCCCTGAAAGTTAAACATGGAGCTTCAGGAGGGGAAGAAAACATTTAAAGGGAGACATGAGGGATAAAAGTGGGTATGGAATATGAGTGTTATGAAAGCAGGGGGATTGCTTGGGAGAGAGAAGGGGACAGAGGAGATGGGTAGAGGTGGAATGGTGGGGAAAGAGCAGAACAAATAACAGTGTAACAATATATATGAAAATATTACAACAAAAACTCATCCTATGGGCTGAGCAAAATAACTATAACAAGAAGATGAAATGAGATAGAAGAAAAGAGGCAGGGCCTGTGGAGAAGTCTTCAGGCCATTGCAGTGTGTCCTGGAAGGGGTTGGTGGGAACATAGCCCCTTCCTCTTCTTCCATTTTGCCTACAATTACTTCACAGCCATTAGGTGAGCAGTTGACTTCTGTTTCCAACATGGCCATCCAGTGCCCTGCCCAGCAATGGGTCTGTCTGTGGGACCACAGTTGGCAACTTCTAAAACTTTTCTCTCTGTAAGATCATTTTTCTTGGGTATTAGTTAAACTGACAGACAGCTGAGTCAGACAAATTCCATCAGGAAAATAGGCACATGTTTAGCGACAGCTTGGAGACAACAACAAAGTTGCCTGGTACTGTGCTCCCAGCTGTGGACTGGGCCTGTTAGAGCTCTGCCCACACTGTGATAGATATATAATTCTCACTGAATTAATGGAAAATTTTAGGCTTACTAGTAACCTCCAATTGAATATTGAGATGTAATTACAAAGCTCTGTCTTCGTCTTGATAGGCTCGTAGCTCTCAGGAGCTCATAGCATACCAAGCAAGGGCTCATTACAGTAATCCTCTTAGCAACACTTGGACCAGAGTTACAAGTGTCATTACTCTCATCGTGTGGGAGGAAAACCTGAGGGACAGAAGAGGAAGGACTATTGTCTAATGCCACAATGGGGGACAGAAGGGGCCTCACTGTCCCTTTATGATGCCGTTTATTCTGGAGAGTTCTATATTTATCTAGAGCATCCCCCAAAGCAGCCCTTCTTTTCTATTTTGGCATCCTCAGTCACTGTTTGTGTATGCTGGCTGGTGTCTGGCCCAGGCACAGTTCTGGCTGAATCGAGAAGAAAAACGACAGACCTTCCATTATAATGCAGTGTTTATTATTGGATCAATATGATCGATGGCCACCTGTCAGATCTGTAACATTATCTGGGAACCAGCAGATGGAGCTGTTACAGATAGCATTCAGAGGTTTGTTTATTCTCCAGAGCACGTGTTTCCATTCTGGGGGAAATACCACTTCATTGTCAGAGCCCTGCAGTTGTCTGCAGCCAGATGTTGAACACACCTCTTCCCTTGGCCCACGTCTATGGAATCAAGAGGTCTAGGTTTAGGTGCGAGCCAATGGTGTTTACACGAAAGCAGTCTCGTGACAGTCACTGACTTCCCACAGGCACTTGTGGCCAAGAACAGATGAGCCCTATGTACAACAAGAGCATGACACACACCATTATCTAGAATTCTTCTACTTGGACTCCCAGAAGTGGTTACATATGGTGTGCTGGAGGGGACAAGAATGCTGCTGGGTTTTGTGAATGCAGTATCTATCCCTACTGATAGACTCACGCTCTGGTCCTTAACTGAACTGGAGAGTTTGTTTTACTTGTACTAAGAAGGATGGTGCTAGTTGACTCTATCTTGAGCTTTTGAAGACGCTTGAAATGCATTTACTTTCCCCTTTCCCTGTGGGTGGTTTTTTTTGTGTGTGTGGGGGGGGTAGGGTAGGGTAACTAGTAAGTTTTGAGTGCTTTTTTTTAGTAAGTATAAGCAGGAAGAGAGTACGACTTAGTTGCTCCTTCAGGTGAGGTTAGAAGGAAAGGCCACTCATTTGAGGGCTGCTTGACAGACACTGATCCTTCTGCTTCCAGATCCTGTGTGCTAGGATTATGGGCATCAGTTACTGTGCCTGGTTTGTGCAGTGCTGGGAATTGAACCCGGGGCCTTGTGCATGCTATGCAAGCTATATTCCTTTTTCCCCCCTTTCCTCATCTCTGATTTTCTTTCTTTCCTTCTTTCTTCCTTCTTCCCTACCCAGCTCCCCTTTTCTTTCTTCATCATTCCCTTCCTTCTCTGCCCATTCCTTTTGCAGATTGGTCTCAAGAGAAGTTGGCCTTGAACTTCTGATCTTCCTGTCTCTGCCTCCCAAGTCTTAGGCTTGATTACAGGTATCTGTGCCTAATTTGGATAGTCTTTTAAAATCTATTTATTGTCAGTAACTGGGAGTCCCGGTTTCTCAGGAGATTGAAGTGGGAGGACTCCAAGTTATGCCTAGCCTGGGCAATTTAAGGAGATCCCATCTTAAAAACAAAACATTAATAAGTAAAAAATTAAATGTCATCCTTGTATTTTCTGAAGCTTATGAGCATAAACTAGCTTTAAATGTTCAGCATCTTGAAAATTTTTCCTTTATCAATCAGGACCACAAAAGAAGAGGGCTAAAATGATGGTTTGGTAGTTATGAGAGCTTCCTCCTTTTCCAGAGGACCAGAGTTCACTTCTCAGCACCCACATTGGACAGCCCATAAATGCTATAATATTAGCTGGCATTTATGATTGCCCACGTACAGGGTATACGCTTACATAGACATATACACATAAACAAATAATATTTTAAAAACCCACAAATAATAACTATTGTGAAATTTTGGATTAAAAATTCACTTTATTCCATTTTGGTAATATTCTTTTAGTATTTATTTATTTATTTTACATTACCGTGTGTGTGTATGTGTGTGTGTGTGTGTGTGTGTGTGTGTGTGTGTGTGTGTGTACTAAAAAACCTAGAACATTGTTGGGGATTTAGCTCAGTGGTAGAGCGCTTGCCTAGGAAGCGCAAGGCCCTGGGTTCGGTCCCCAGCTCTGAAAAAAAAAAACCTAGAACATTTAGAGAAGTAGTCTAGGAGCTGAGTGATGGTGCACTTCTGTAATCCTAGGAGCTGGGAGGCTGTTAGTACAAGTTCAAGACCAGCATGAGCTGCAAGTGAGTCCCGATCTGGAAGACAATGAAGGAAGAGGGCAGAAAAAGAGGAGTGGGTACAGAAGAAAAGGAAGAAGGAGTAGGAAGGGGAACAGGAGTGGGGGTAAGAGGTGCCAGTTGCTTACAATTTCTGCAGTGACTGTAGGCTCCATGGATAAGAAGAACATGGCACCTGCAGTATCCTGATGTCAGGGAGGGGCCTGGGTTTTCCCCAAAGGGTACAAGTGCAGCTTTATGGCAGGACCTTTGCTGTCCTCTTAGAGATGGTGTCCTGGAACTGGATGGACTTCTGGTTAGTTTAGTTACAGTTGGTTAGAGTCCTGCTGGAGCCAGACATACCTAGGATGTCTCTTCCCAATTGGTCTTTGGAAGAAATAAAATTGTCTGTTTAGATATTTTCAGACTTTTTTTATCTATTACTTTCCCTCCCCAAATCGATAGCTGTAAGGGGAGTTTCTGATACTAAGGTCTAGTTCCCTAACTGGTCCTTGATTTGTCAATAAAGAAGGCCAGGAGCCCATTGTTGGGTGGAAAGTACAGGAAGGACTTCCAGGTCCCAAGAGGAAAGGGAGACATAGGGAAAGAGAAGTGCCTTTTTCTGCTACGTTTTGCAGGAAGGAGAAGGCAGCAATCATGTAAGGCCTTGGGGGCAGCTAGGGCCTGAGGCCTTCACTACAGGTCAATGGCAGGGGATAGCTGATATAAGCCACTAAGTTTAGGGCGAAGGGAGATGAAGATAATAAATTGGTAAGAGCACGAATTTCCAGGCAGGAGAGATCTGCGCCCAGCAATTGTGCCTAGCAGGCAAGTTACAGTAACAAAGCTGTCTGTGTGTTTTTTATCCACAGAGTCAAAGGGAAACCGGGTTAGGGCTGGTGGCTATCGATCCGGAGCTAAGCCGAGTGGAACAAAAGGGAGCTGGAAATGGGTTGTGGTGCGGCTGAGGTCCTGGGCTAAGGTGGAAGCTTTTAAAACTACACGCAACAGATCGCTTTCCTCTTTCTGCAAAATCCTGCATGAATAACATTGAATCTATAACTAAACACATAATGTATATATGTTCATATACATTGACTATATAATATATTCTCTCTATATGATAGACTTATCATACTGTACACATGTTGTATGATACCCTTTCTTCCCTCTTTTCTTCCTTCTTTCTTAACTTCTCTCCTCCTCCCTCTCCCTTCCTCCTCTTCCCTCTCTCGGTGTTGACTCTAAGCCCCTTGCTCATGCACCGCAGAGCTGTCCCCAGTTCTTGGATGGCTCTTTCATTTAGGGCTAGATGAAGATCGTGAAGATCTTTCTGTGGCTTTTACCTTCTTATTGTCCCTCTCCTCCTCCTCCCATTCTTCTTCTCAATGCACCATAACCTTTCTTCTTTTTTTGTAATTGTAATTAATTGACTTTTTTTTGAGGTGAGTTTTCTCTATGTAGCCCTGATTACCCTGGAAATCCCTATGCAGATTGGGCTGGCCTTGAACTAGAAGGTCTCTGCTTCCTGAGTTCTGAGTGCCACCGTGACTGGACTTTAAATTTTCTTGACTTCTGATAATGGCCATTAAGTTGTTCCCCAAATTTTATCCCAATAAATACTGTACTAGCAAAGTACCCAAGTTCCAATTTCTGAACCCTTAGGAGAGTTCTTCTTTGTTTCTCAGAAGAGCTACGGGATTAAAATCCTTTGCTTATAGCACTTCCACACAAAAGTACAGAGCCTTTGGGTTTACCCACTGCTGGTCAGCCCCGCACTTTGAAAGTGATCTTCCAAGAGGTGAACCAGCATGTCTTACAGAGTTCCAAAGCCTTTTCATAGCCTTTGCAACAGCTGCCTCCCACAGCCGGCAATCCCTGGCCTCGCACTGAGTCCACACTTAGAACCACAGGCATCTGCAGAAGAGGAAGGTTGACCACTCTCTCTCTGCCTTCTGCCAGTGCCTGCTTGGCACTGTCTCACAACAGCTAGGCTCATTAGAGTTTTACAGGGGGAGCCTTTTTTTTATCATCAGCATTAGTATGCCATTTCTCTGAATTTTTCTCAAAAGAACAGCATCGTGTGTGTGTGTGTGTGTGTGTGTGTGTGTGTGTGTGTGTGTGTGTGTGTTTATTGTGGACACAGGCCCCTCAGGATTAAGCTCAAGTGGGGATACTTTGACCATGGGATACAGGAGGGAATTTACATTTAGATGAGGCAAGAGCTGGCCTGGGTACTGTAAGATCTGGGGAGGCCCCGTGATATAAGACAGAGCTGTGGACCTGAAGGAGAAGAGCTGATTTGAAAGCAGGGAATCTGTAGAAGAACTAAGCAGGTGGGGCAGTTCACAGAAGAGGAATCCCAAGAGACAGTAGGAATGACCACGCCCGGAGCTGAGTGACAGCATGCGACCTGAGAGCCATTTCATCTGTTTGCTCTGAGTTCATGGGTCCTCTGCTCAATGCTGCTCTCTCAGGTCACTGATGGCCAGTCTCAGACTTTCCAGAAGTGTGCTGTGTGCCCATGTGTCCCCACCAAGGGGTTTTCTCGGAAAGCTAATGCAGTACGGCGTATTTAACTCACTTGTAAGGCGTATGCCCCGCCGCTAAGCTAGCCCACAGCATCATTTGTGAATTTGGATCCTCACACTGCGGCAGCTCCCAAACACACAAAAGAAACTGCTTATTGCCCAGGGGATGCCTGATGGCAGCTTTCCCTACCAGGGACCAAGTGTTTACAATTTCATGGATGTAGGTACAGCTTCTCACCAGCCACGCTCCAAGCCAGCCAAGGGTGTCTCTTCTGTCTGTTAAAAGGTCTCATGAGAACACTATTTTTGATGGCAGCCATCCATATTCGTCAGAGGGTAAGGATCAAAATGTGAGCAGTCAAGGGAATGTACACCTTGCTGGTTCTAGTCACCGAGACCAAGATGTTTACGGTCATGTGCTTCATATGTCTTTCATTCTCATTTCTACATGGGGGCTGAGGACTCCCTTTCTTTAATGGCTTAACAGTCAACTGACATACCCATCTTGGCCATTATAAGATGAAGAATGTGATCTGTTGGTCTCAAATTCAACCACGTCGGTCATCCGCTGCCCAGACAGGCTTCAGGTGAAAATCCTGCTCGAGACCCTTGGAGATTTTCTGGTTTCCAAATGGTTTCTCAAACTGGCTGGAAGTTCACTAGCCTGATGAAGACCTGGCTTTTTTGCAAGGTGGGTTCATATTGTCAAGGCCATATGTTCTAGAGATGAATGGCATTTCTGAATTCTCTGACTCTTTTTTTAATCCATGTGCTGACTAAACCATCGTCAGCCCCAAACTCAGAAATTTCAGCTGAAACTGGTGCTTGTTTCAGGCATGGACAACACAGATGTGCAAAATGGGACGGTACACAGCAGAAACAGGCAGGAGGATTGGGACATAGATCAGTTGGCAAAGTGAAAATAAAGACTTGAATTCAGATCTCCAGCACCCATGTAGACTGGGCCTAGTGGTGTGTGCCTATAATCTCTGAGCTGGAACAGAACTTGAAGGCAAGCCAGCCCAGCCAAACAGTTAAACTCTGGGTATACACAAACACACACACACACACACACATACACACACACACATACACACACACACACACACACACACAGAGAGAGAGAGAGAGAGACAGACAGACAGACAGACAGACAGACACAGACACAGACACAGACACAGACACAGACACAGACACAGACAGACACAGGGAGAAGCAGGAAATCTCATTGTTCTCAAACTTCTCAGAAGGCACTGTGCACACAACACCAGTTGTAAGCTGGGCCACCAGCCCTTTATACCCACCCTGAGCAGAGCAGAGCAGAGCCCAGAGCACACAGGTCTGGGTGGCACCGATGGTGCCCAGGGACTGTTGTTACTTTCCAATCTGGCTGAATGGCACACACCATTGTCAGGGATGGCCTATGGACTACTGCAGTTCCAAGAAAGCACTTCACCATCTTGGTGGAGTTGAGAGAAGTCCCAAGTTTTTCCAGAAGGCTCGGTTCCCACAGTGACCTTCAGTGATGAGTTCCTGGGTAGGCAGCAGCAGAGACAATGACTGGGCTTCCTGTGAGGAGCTCCCCGAAGCTTGCCTGAATTTCACTTCCTGTTGCTTGCAGCAGCCATGAAGAACATCCTTTCTTTCTTCAAGTTGGCATTTCTAAAATATGACTACGACGTGGAATTATTTGGATGAAGTGCGGCTGATTGACAGGCACCTAAGCCTGTGCATGAGAACTTGGGAGGCGAACAAACGAGAGGCTCCTGGTGGTTGTATTAATTCTCAACATGCAAAGACAGCCACATGTTGGAAGCTAATACTCTAGCAAGGCTGAAATCTGTTATTATTTCAGAGTATTAGCTGTTGGGTGTAGAATAACTTAACCGCAATGACACATGGAGAAATCAGTCTGACACAAGAGCCAGTGTGCATTTTCTTAAAGATGAGCTGGCTGATGGTTTTCTGCAATGTCTTAACAGAAGGAATAAGCAAATTTTGAAAGTAAATGAATCAGAAACTAATATGCGAGTAATACATTTGTGGCGCGTGAACGGTGGTGCTTTAGCCCGCGGTTATTGCTGTATTGTTCTAGAAATGCATATTACGCTCTCTGGCTCTACTTTGCCGGATTCCACGTGTCCCAAAGCTCTGTGCCTTTTAAGTTTCTGGACTTGTCACTCATCAGCAGGCAACTCAAATTTTCTTTTCCCAAAAGACATTCAATTTAGTATTATTAGACAAGGGGGCGTGAAATGTTTTTTTTTCCCCTTGCTATGAAAAGTTGAAGATGGAGAGAAAAAGGATTGCAGTGCCATTTTAATGACAGAAAGAGAAAATGTCTTCCTTTAAGGTCCCCTACTCTTTTCTTTCTAGGTGCTCCGGTTGAGCCTAGAGCCCAAAGCCTGATTGAAAGACGCTCAACTGATGGGCTCTGCTCTGGGCTTCCCTGCTCTTTCTCAAAGCATAAGGAAGATAATATTCTGCAAGTCATTAGAAGACAATTAAATGTTGGAAGTAATTAGAACACTGTGGTGAAGGTACCTACCTCTATAATACTTGCCCAGAGAGATCTAAACCAGCGACGGCTTGACCTGTGCAGCTTTGGCATTTTAAATGCACGGGTATACTTATTTATAATTTAAATATAACGAAGGGAGGCCATTCCGTAGCATTGCACTGTAGCCACTTTTCTGTCTGACTATAGGGTGCCTTTCTGTGTAAGCAATACAGGTCTAGCATTACACGTAACTTAACTCTGTAACTTACTCCCCCACTTCCCTAAATGTGAGGTGTTTAGTTGGTCTTGAATTTTATGATTGGCATTGCAGACATTACCCATTATGTATATATCAGCATGTAGTTTTTAAATATATATTCTTGAGACAAATGTCTGAAAATCCTGTTGCTGTTTTCAATTGTTTAAATGCATTTTAAGCAACAGATTAAAGTTTTGGAGCATAGGTCACTCTCATTGTCTATACTGGGGTTATCCATAGCAGGACTGAATTCTTCCTGTCATCCCGGTGGTGGTAGCAGCATCACAGTGGCTGCCACATTGTATGTGACTGTGGGGAGGGTTGTGAACTCCTGTGATTCACTCTCCAGTTGTCTAACCTTGACGTTATCATTGGCAGATTATGTGAGCAGGTCTGACCTACTCACATGATCTGAGAGTGAGTGGTACATTTGGAAATACTCTGGAGCTGGTCAGGAGCGGCTGGTACAAGCATATGGAGGACCATGTAGCCAGGAACCAAGAGCTTCCAGAAGGAGTGGAGGCCTCCGTGGAAGACCCTGGTTGGAGGCTTCAATCCTATAACCACAAGGAATCCCTATTGCCCAGTGCTAGTGAGCCCAGAAGACCATGAGCTCTTGGGGAATGGCGTCCTGTGTTGACCCTAAGTGGAGGATCCACTCACTTGCACCCGGATTATCTGTCTTATTCCTTCACTCACTGGTGACCGACCAGTCAGCAGCAGAAAACTGACAGGCATGGTGTGCAGAGACAACACACTCTGGGCTTGCCTCTTTTTTGTTCCCAGGCAATGGATCCTGGTATCCTCTGTACCAGAAATGAGGCAGGCTGTAGTGTGAACCCTGGTCTCAGGCTGTACACTGTGGTTCTCCATCCTGTCCCACACGGGACCCATTGGGAAAGAAAAGCTTTTGCTGTTCCTCACAGCTTAGGGAAGTCTTCTACCTGAAGGGCCCTTCTGTAGGGACTTGTGGGCTATTTTATTGACAGCACCTTTTCTAAGATGTAATTAACCAGTGTGTATGTGAGCTCATGAATCCTAATTTATCTGAGGGATTAGAACCTAACACGGACATTGTCACTTCAATTGCCTGAGATTGTTTTCAGGAATATGCCTTTTGGCATTGACCAGTCATTCCTCTCCCCAATCCTTGACTTAAAAAAAAATAAAAAGACTTATTATTAAACATGTGTGTGTGTGTGTGTGTGTGTGTGTGTGTGTGTGTGTGTGTGTGTATGTTGTGGTGTGTGTGTGTGTGTATGTGTGTGTGTGCATGCTAGAGGCACTGGATTCTCTGGAGCTGGGATTACATGATGTTGTGGGTGCTGGATATTAACTTAGGTCCTCCAGAAGAGCAATGTGCTCTCGTAATCACTGAGACATCTCTCTAGCCCCACCCCCAATATTTTTTGAGCATTCCTTTGTGTGTCCTGGCATAGTACTCACAACCCTTTCATACTTTCCCAGGAGAGGACAGCATATACAAGTCCCTGTGTTTTCCTGCACAAAGGCATCTATCTAGACAGTCCTAGGCACTGGAAACCTGTAGCTTCTAGGTCCTTTCAAGCAGTAAACTCCCTCCTCCCCATCCATCCATCCATGAAAAGAGTGAAGTTCATTCTGGATGGCGCATCCTCTTTCTGACACCACCACCCGAGCTGACTGTTTCTCACTTCACCCTCTGTTCTGCTCTTGGGCCTCAAGACAGCAGTGCACACCGCCACCCAAGGCCTTCGTCGTGAGGCTAAGGGCATGCCTACACCCTCAGCCTCCCTGTTGTGCCGCTTTCAGCCTAAGAATGAAACACTGCATGTGGCTCCTGGGTTTAATTCATTTGCATGTCTGCTTTTAGAAGTAGAGTCTGATAACATATTCTCGGCTTCCACAAACTCTTTTTTTAAAGGTCTTAAAATTACATTTTTAATTAGTTAGCTGATCCATTTTGTATGTCTGCACAGGCACACATGTGCATGTGAGTACATCTGCACCACAGTGCATGTGTGGAGGTTAGAGGACGTCTTTCTGGAGTGAGTTCTCTTCTTCCACCTATTTCTCCCAGGGATTAAACTTAGTTTGTCAAGCTTGGCAGTTCTATCCTCTGAACTGTCTCCAGGGTCCTGGCCTCAAATTCATTATCTTCTTGCCTGAGTCTCCTGAGTACCAGGGTTTCAGGTGTGTGCCACCATGCCTGGCTTTATTTACTTGCTTATTTTTTTTTTAATTTGAGGATTTTCTTTTCTCCAGTGTGATTCTGTTATTCATTTGAAATCCAATTAGCTGCCTTTGTTTCTGTTTGATTTATCTTGCTTTAATTTACTTTTTTAATCGTTTAAACAGGATCTTTTTTATCCTACTAAGCAGGAAATAGCTTACTAAGAATTTATCCCAAGAAG
Source organism: Rattus norvegicus (assembly GCF_021556685.1). Classification (NCBI taxonomy): domain Eukaryota; kingdom Metazoa; phylum Chordata; class Mammalia; order Rodentia; family Muridae; genus Rattus; species Rattus norvegicus. Next base: position 134,389,969 of record NC_141536.1, read on the forward strand.
TCATTTCTGCTCCAGAATCGAAGCTCAAGGCCCCGGGATCTCTGGGATCCTCTAAGGGAGGGCGATGAGCTCAGTCACCACGGAGCAGGCTTCCTAGTCTGGGTGCTACTTGGAACTGGCTTTATCCCCAGGGTCCTTAAGGCAGGAGATGAGCCCTCTGGGATACTTTTCATTGCCAAGGAAGGTCCGGTGCAGTGTGTTGGTGGGGCCGTGGAGCAGAGAGGACAAGGCACAGGGAGAGTGCAAGAACACTCAAGGGGCACAGCCCCACACAAGGCATCCTACGCTCTCAGTTGTCCAGATTAACATGGACAAAAATACAATCCTGGATTCAAAAAAATATTACTTTGGGAAAGAGTGTTGGGCAACTGGTGGAGGGTGAAGAGAATATTAGATATATTTAATATTGTTACACAGAACACTACTCTATCAATATTCAATTTTCTAAATCGAAGATTTGTTTCCTGTATTACTGTGATGATTCTTGAGCTTAGGGAACACACAGTGGACACTCTAGGGGCCAAAGGTCATTATAGTTATGTCTTCCTCTGAAATGATATTCTCATATGTATGAACACATACATGCAAGCAACATCCACACACATGCACACATGTATAACATATACACATGCATACATATCCATCATACACTAACACAGTGATGTGCAAATGTATACACACATCCATACATGCATATCTCCATCTATGTGTACATTCATGGCATAAACATGTGCATACACATGCATGCACTCACATATCCACAAACAAGTATATTCAGATATGTACACATGCATGGCATATACACATACATGCATATACTCATGCATGCACATGCAGGTATACATGCATGCACACAAATATGCAAGCCCACGTATGCACACATGCATGGTTTAATATATGTATACATGTATATGCACTAGCAAAATATCAAATTGAGAGTACCTGGAAGTTTGTTGATACCATTCTTTCAAATTTGTGTAGTTTTGTTCTTAAAAATAAAAGTATAAGTTTTGCTAGTGACTGACTTGAGGTGACTTCATGTATGGCAAGTGCAGTGAACTGCATTCGTTCTATGTGCCCATCAAAATTCATTTCTCTTCAGCCACTTGCATAGTTACAATAAAACATATACCGCATTTTAAAATCATGAACGAAACCTCAACACACAAATTCCCTAGTACACAAGGTAAACACTCATTATTTACAAAAAGTCCAGATTGTATAGCAGGACATTAAACACTAGTGAATAACGGGGTGAATCTATGAACAGAGCCGTCTCATCGGAAGGTTAGCCCAGGGGCCATGTCACCAAATTAGCAGCCTTAATTAAAATCTTTTTTAATCTTAAAAAATATTATAGGGAAACCCTGTTTTGTGGAGGGTAATTCAAAAATCCTGATAGGAAAATTTCCTAGCCTATCAAGGTGCTAAAAACCATTTACTAAATTTAATGTTTTGTGAAAAGGAGAACTCAGAGGCTAAGTCTTCATTAAGCTCATACAGGAATCGTTCCACCCACCTCTGGCTTTGTAAGGGAGGAGCCACACACCCTAGTCCTCCTCTCACTCCCTGCCCTCTTCTCTCATTTTGCTAGAAGCAGGAAGAGACTGAGTGCTACCTTCCTCCATGCTAGAAAGTCTCTGGAGATGACCACGTTCATCTATGCATACACCTCACTTTCTGTACAACTTCACCACTGACAGCTGAACTAGACTTTCTGCCACCACCTAAGAATGCCATGCTCCAGCTTCCCGGAGCACCTTCCCAAGCTGCCGGGAGCACCTTCTTCCCTCCTTCCTTCCTTTCTTTGTGTCAGTTCTTACTGGCACAGTCCTCAGAGTCAACATTTCTACGACTCACTTGTTTGAGTTCTTTCTATTTTGTTTCTGTTTCTGTTCACTCACTAGCCGGCTCCAAAGCCACTCCTATGGTTAATGTATTGATTAGTATTTAATTATTATCTATTTCTGTGGAAGTGGAGTTTAAAACTGGGGTTCAAACATACCAGGCTCTCTATTACTGAATTACAAAGTTAGCAGACTAAGTGAATGCACATCTGTTTGTTTGTTTGTTTGTTTGGCTGCAGAAACAAATGAATGAGTACAAGTTTATGTAATCTCTATAAACCTGCAAAATAACATGCCCAATTTTATAGTTCTTGATTTCCCATGGTTCACTTGTACTGCACGTATCTAACAGTGATGTTCTGCTTGATCAATCCAAAACTAAAACTTTAATCGGGCTGGAGAGTTGATGCATCTGTTAAAAGCACTTGCTACTCGTGAAGAGGACTGGGGTTCAATTCCCAGCATTCACATGGTGGCTCACAACTATCAAACTTCTTTGGCCTCTGAGGGCGCCAAGCACACAGGCAATGTATTTACACATGTGTAGGCAAAACACTAATCCTGCCTCCTGCATGGCCTGAGACCTGGAGACATGACTGAGGTTGCAAGAGAAGGAAGAAAGGACAGACACAGAGACACGCATACAGAAACACTGGAAGAAGTTGGGCTGTGCACAGTCTGATGGGGCAGCACCAACTACACAACACCCTGGAACCTCAGCCAGACTTTTATGTATAGCACAGGGAGAAGGGTTAGCTAGTCTGCTACAGGACAGAGTAGCTAGCTAGTCATAGCAGGAAGTCTTTGTGGGAGACCAGGCTGTAAGGATCTGGGAGGAAGAGGCTGCTAATTGTTAGATTTTTTTTACACATTGGCCAATCATTTGCAAAAAAACTTGTTCTTATGCTATAGGCATTTGCATTTAGACAGAAGGCTTTGCCAACCCTCTGAGCTTCATCCCAGTTGAAGGCTTTGTTTCTCCTGTAGGCTTCAAACATCAGTCCTTGATACGGCTGGGTCCATTGAAACAATACACATCCACTGAAGACTTCATCTACTATGTACTCATTAACTCATATCCCCACAAATGCATACAGATAAAAATATACACACACATATGTACACAATGGAGTACCACTCAGCTGTTAAAAAAGTGACATCATGACATTTGCAGGTAAATGGATGGAACTAATCATGAGTGAGGTAACCCAGACCCAGGAAGACAAACACGGTATGTACTCACTGATAAGTGGATAGTAGCTGAAAGTAAGGGATCGCCATGCTACAACCCACAGACCCAGAGAAGCTAAGTAACAAGGAGGGACCAAACAGGGAAATGCATGAATCTCCCTGGGAAGGGGAAATAGAATAGATACTGTGGGTGGACTGGGGGCAGGCAGGTGGGGATGGGAGCAGGAGGGATCATGTGGGGCTGGGGAAGATGGAGGGAGAGAGTATTTACTAGGAGACACAACTGGAATTGGGGGGTATTTTGGGGGTGAGGTAGAAAACTAGTCAAAGTGGCCAAGCAATGAGTGGTTCATCTTGAGACCTATGCCACCAGAGGGATCCCACCTCTGACACTGCCTAGAGGGCCAGGAACCAGAGGCTGGATAGCCCAGAGATGTAGGGTATACACAATCAGAAATCAATCAATCAATCAATCAAGCCAATGAAATGATTCCTAATGTTATTCTGCTAAACCTGTAGGCAGGAGCTTCATCAAGCAACTGATAGAAGCAAATACCGGAAGCAAGGAGCCGGAAGTCATGGACACAAGGACACCCACACAATTAACTAACCTGGCATCACAGGGGCCTCACAGAGACTCAGCCTGCATGGGTCTGACCTAAGTCCTCTGCATATTCATTATGGTTGTGTAGCTTGGTCTTCTTGTGGGGTTCCTAACAGTGAAGGGGGGGCATCTCTGATTATTTTGCCTGCTTTTGAGACCCTTTCCTCCTATTGGGTTGCCTTGTCTAGCCTTATTATGAGGGGAGGTGCCTAGTTTTACTGGAACTTGATATGACATGTTTGGATGATATCTCTGGGAAGCCTGCCCTTCTCTAACAGGACACAGGAGTGGATTGTTGGGAGAGGGGATGGGGGTGTGGCTGGAAGGAGTGGAATTGTGGTTGGGATGTAACGTATGGGAGAATAAGTGAAAAATACAAGTAGAAAACTTTTGTCATTTTCACTGTGTTTTTCTGATAATTATTTTTATTCTCTTACAGGCAGACTGGAATGATGAAGAACCCAGACCTTCATCTTAGGTAGTTTCCCACGTGCTGCATAGAAGACGCCATTGTCCTACCAGGTGGGGTTTCAGATGACTTGGAATCCTAAGGTGCTGGCTAGAGATCTGGTCCAAGCCCAGAGTTCATGTCAAGGCCTGCATTTGGGTAGTCATAAAAATACAGCATGTGTATACGGGATGGTGTGCAGGGAAGAGACTTTACAACAAGACCAGTAATAATCAGCATGTGCTTCTCCCAAAGGAGAGAGGGGGAGGAGAGAGGGAGGAATGGGGAGGGGGAGAGACAGAGACACACACACAGAAAAGAAACAAATAAACACAGAGAGACAGAAGAGACAGAGGCAGAGGCAGACAGAGAGATAGAAACAGACAGAGATAACTCAAGAGGGAGGGAGAGAGACAAATAGACACACAGACACAGAGACATACACAGAGATAGAGACACAGAAAGAAGGAGAGTGAGGAAGAAGAGAGAGAGAGTGACAGAGAAAAGAGGGTAAGGGAGAGGGGTTGGGATGGAAAAGATAAATTGTTTTCCTATCTTTCACTCATGGAAACTTGTGTCTGGTATCTAGAACAGAAGAAGTCAAAGTCCCACAGTGCTCCATGCTCGGAAAGTATACCTGCCCATCATTTATGGATGTGGAATCTCCTGGGCTGGACGCACGCTGAATGACATTGTGTGAGCTTTGGAGATGCTTTGGTTTCTCTATTTATTCTGAATATGGTATCCCTTTTTGAATGACAATTACATATTCACAATATTTAAAGAACCAGAGCCTGATGAAGAATGTGGGAGGGGCCATTGCCATCAGTGTCCAGTGCTGACAAGTGCAAAACCACAAGCCAGGAAATCACTGAGTCTAGCCTGAGCTGGGTGCAGTGGGACGTGTTGGTACCACAGCATTTCGGAATTCGTGATGGGAAAATCTCTTGAGTGTGCTAGTTTGAGCCCCACTCAAACATAAACAGTTTGAGACCATGTCTCAATACATAAACAGATAATAAGAAAACCCCAAGTGATTACAAATAAAATAATTAAAGAGTAGTTTCCTCGGTTGCAATGGTTATATATCAAAGAGTTAATAGCCACACACATTCAAGATTTATTCTATAAAATGAAAATATTTATGTGTATGTATGCAAGTCACATGTGTGCAAGAGCCTATGGAGGACTGAGGCGGGTGTCAGATCCTGTAATTCCTGAGCTGGAGTTACAATGGGCTGTGAGCTGACTGACTGACCTCCATCCATAGGAAGAACAGCTCAGTTCTTCATGGCTGAGCTGTCTCTGCGGTCCAGTGCATGTTAGATGCTCAACATGTCCCTTATCATGAGACGTTCCATTAGAAAATGCTAGAATGACTCCCACAGGGGACAACATAGTCCCTAGATGCATTATTCAGAATCAAAGTTTGAAATGAGACATATAGTAATATAATAGCATGTGTAATAAATAGTCTAATTTACCCTTTTAATTTTTTAAAAGAGTGCTGGCTGGCCTGGGACTTTCTATGCTGCTATAGCTAGCCTTGAACTCACTATGGTCAACCCAGCCCTGAACTTGCAGTAATTCTCCTGCCTCTGCCCTACAAACACTGACTATATAGGCAGAAGCTAATATGACTAGCACCAAATCACAGAAAAGTCGACTAGGATACACGCCAGCTTTGTGTTAAGGAAGTTGATTGCATACGGTGGTGGACATGTTTTCCCTTGCGTGGGTCTCCATACTGTATGGGACATTCTTTACCCAAAGCGTGTTCTGTTCCATGGCTGTGCCTCCCCTCCTCCCTCTTTCTCCCCTCCCCCATCACAGTTGCCACTTGAACAGTTCTTCCCGTATCACGATCTTGTCCCTTTGATGGGATGAGGACACTGAGACTTTGGTCAGTACAATGGATTTATGTTTTTTTCTTTTGAGGGTCAGCACTTTTTATTTTACAATCAAAAGCACTAAAAATAAGGACAAGGGCAGTTAACAACACACGAATTCTCCTTTAGATGGAAAGAATTTATTTTTCTTCCCTTGCCTGCATTTTTCTCAATTTGCAGCAGATTGAACATTGATCCAGAGTCCATAGTTTGTAAAGTCTTATCACAAAGCTGCTAACAACTGAGGGCAGAGGGCAGCCTGGACGTTCTACCCATCTTCTGGCCCTCCAGTTACAGATGTGAGGAGGGACAGCACGCACCACACAGAGACAGAAAGAGAGGCAAGGACAAGGTGTTCTGAGGTCAGCGGGGCCATTCTTGTGAAGGGGAAATGAAATGCACACTCTAGGGAAGAAAAGGACACGAAACAAACAAAGCATGCTGGTTACAAAATGAAGTAGCATCCAGAGAGAGAAGAGCGTCAGAGAAACACTGGTCAGTAAGATCCAGGGAGACACATAGAACGACTCCTCTGGAGAGACCAGGGGATATTTTAATGTAAGAGGAATCCAGTCCACTCCTCCTCCAACACAGGTTGTGTGTGTGTGTGTGTGTGTGTGTGTGTGTGTGTGTGTGTGTGTGTGTGTGAGATGGGCTGTGTTTGTCATGGTTTGCGTGTAGAAGACAGAAAACAGCTTTCGAGGGCCTGCTCTCTCCTTCTACCATGTGGGTCAGGAGGATCAAACTCAGGCCATCTGTCAGCTTGATAGGAAGCACCTTTACCTGCTGAGACTTCTCCCTGGTCCCTGCTAGCATATTTTAATTATACATAATAACTACTTCCTTATGATGCTTTCACATACACATGTATGCAATGCAGTTTGATCACATTCATCCCTTTACTACCCTCTCCTCTTTCCCACTCCCACCGACTCCCTTTCCTCTACTTCTGTGTCTTTTTTCTTTTGATACCCAGTGAGCTTCAGTAGGGTCGCTAATATCATTAGGGGCCATTACAGGGAGGTGGGCAACTTACCAGCGATCCCACCAGGAAAGCAACCGTCTCTCCCTCCTTCAGCAAGCTTTTTTTTTTTTTTAACTTGAGTATTTCTTATTTACATTTCGAGTGTTATTCCCTTTCCCGGTTTCTGGGCCAACATCCCCCTAGCCCCTCCCCCTCCCCTTCTGTATGGGTGTTCCCCTCCCCATCCTCCCCCCATTGCCACCCTCCCCCCAACAATCACGTTCACTGGGGGTTCAGTCTTAGCAGGACCCAGGGCTTCCCCTTCCACTGGTGCTCTTACTAGGATATTCATTGCTACCTATGAGGTCAGAGTCCAGGGTCAGTCCATGTATAATCTTTAGATAGTGGCTTAGTCCCTGGAAGCTCTGGTTCCTTGGCATTGTTGTTCATATGGGGTCTCGAGCCCCTTCAAGCTCTTCCAGTTCTTTCTCTGATTCCTTCAACGGGGGTCCCTTCAGCAAGCTTTTAACTGCCAAAAGCTCCTGAGGGAGAGGTGGGGGCTGCGTGGGTCTCTCCCCTCGTGGGTCTAGTTTGATCCGATTCTGAAGTGGGAGGCTAAGTGGCACTTTTCCATGTTTAATTAATTGGTTAATTAATTAATTAGTCTTGTGATGCGACAAGTTGAGCTCGGTGTTTTGTGTGTAACGCAGCTGGTTCTCCCACTCAGCTCCACCTCTCACTTTACTCTTTAAACTAGCGCACGCCTGGTACATACGGATCAACCACACAAATCAAACGAAGCAGAGAGGCTCGTGTCTGCAGAACAGGTTTTTCTGCTCTGTGTTTGGTGTTTCTTAGCCAAAGCGGGAAATGCACTATGCATATTTGTTTTAATCTGTGTCTTGTGTGCATGTGTATGTGTCACGTGTATGAGGGTACATGTGCATTCACACATGTTAGTATTAATGACAAAATGTTAACATTCATTTTGAGAGAACAGGTTTCTTGCGTGGGTTACATATCACAACTAAAGTAAAAAGTAAATCAAGTGTAGAAGGAAGAGAAACTAGTGACAAGATGCTCACTACATTTCTTGGTAAAGGTCAGCTTATGGCTTTCCATCTTTCCAACCCCCCCAAATTACCACACCATATGATTTTATGTAATATAATATATGTAATACACACGACAAATGTAACGCAGTGATCTGGAGAGCTGGACCAGCGGTTAAAGGGGTGGACTGCTCTAGCTGACGACTTGAGATCAGTTCCAGCATCCACGCTGGGCAGCTCACAACTGCCTATAACTTCAGCTCCAGGGGTATTCACAGCCATGTGTACATACCTACGCACAGTCACATAATGGAAACTAAAATAAATCTGTAAAATGTTAATGTATGCATGACGACGCAAGACCTCAGGGATTTGTCACTTCTTGGGGTTACCCCTGAGGGTCTTGGCTGTTTTTTCTTAAGCACTAATACTGCATTCATCTCTGGATTAGTTGGACTGTGAGGTCCAAGATGACCCCATTTCCATGGCTGTTCTTGGCATTTTCTTTGGCTGCGGTGTCTTCCTCCACCTAGCTTTCAACCTCTTACCCTCCGTGACAAATTCTGGCCACATCTTGGGCATTCCTGGAGTGGGCAAGGAAGGAAAGGTCTCTTGTGTGATTAAAGTGCTTTCAGAACATCATGGGGACTGCGGTTTGGATCCCCAGAGCCCATGTAAGTGCTTGGTGGGTATGGTAACCCACCTGCAATTTCAGCAGGCAGAGACATGGGATCCTCAGAGCAAGCTATTTAGGATATACCTCTCACTGTGTCTGACTACAGATCATGCCTCAGTGAATAACATGTAAGAGCCATCCAATACCTCAGCCCCTCCCCCATCATGTACATGTGCACATACATGAATACACATATACTCTCAAACATGTGAGATACTCACACATACATACACACTACACACAAATGGAAACAAAAACTATGCTGTCTTAAGGGATGGGGAAACAGACCGCACCTTTCCTGTGGCCTCTAGATATTACATCCATGTTCTTTTGTAATAAATTTATTTGTTTTATGATTACACTGTAGCTGTCTTCAGACACACAAGAAGAGAGAATCAAATCCCATTACAGATGGTTGTGAGCCACCATGTGGTTGCTGGGAATTGAACTCAGGACCTCTGGAAGAGCAGTCAGTGCTCTTAATCACTGAGCCATCTCTCCAGCCCTACATCTATGTTCTTAAAGCTATCTTCTATAGCCAGCATCCATTTAACCTGATGGAAAGGATAGAAAACAGTGTTGGCATTAGTGATCTCAAATATGGCCTTGGAATGCTGGCTGATTGCTGTGGGATCTCTGGTGGGTTGTGTAGCATCCTCATAGCTGTCAAACACAGTATTCTCACTACCGTACTCACCCTACCTTGGGTCTGTGATGACTAAAATATAATGTTGAGTCTGGTTGAGTATCCAGGTATTTTCCTTGTGAATGATTATGCCTGAGCAGAAGAATTAGATGAAGGCCTATAGTTGTTCTTGTTTTTCTTTTTATCAAGTAAGAGAGTTCTAGATTTGATCAAAGTAACAGCTTTATAGGAACTATGGCATATAGCCAGGTATAGGGGGAGGTTCAGTCAGAAGGATCATCAGTTTGAGAGCAGTAGGAGTATGTAGTAAGACTGGGCCTTAAAAAAAAGAGAGAAACCATAAATTCAATGGAATATTATTCTGTCTTTAAAGCCAAGAAGGAAATTTTATTGTTTACTAGAAGATAAACCTCAAAGACATTTAACTATATGATAAGCCACACCATTTCCCTGAGGGGCCCAGTGGAGTTAAGTTCGGAGGAGCAGAAGGCAGAATGGTGGCTGTGAGTTGAGTTGGGGGGGAATGGGCTCAGAGTTTCAGCCTTCTAGAATCTGAAAGTCTTCTGCAAAACACAGTAGATTTCGTCATCGCCCTGAGCTGTTCACTGCTAACACAGTTAGACTAAACTTCATGCTGCAGTTTTTTTAAACCACTAACAACTACAAATTAAACAATAAAAAATCTTTTACTTAAAAAACTATATTTTTAAAACTCTATGATGCCCTGTCTCAGAGGTCTTCTGAAGGTTGGCTCATGTCTATGGATTCCTCTGCATCCATACTAGCTTGGCCATCCTTGATCCTCAGTGAGAATGGAAGCAGGACGCCCTTCTGAAGAACTTGAGTAGTATTTTGAGAGCGAGGGCCCTCTTTTTACCTTAGGACTCTCTCCTGACGTCTATACTGTCCACAGGGTGCTTCAATTAGCAGGCTCCTCCATCAAACCAGAGGGCTTGCTTTTATTTCAGGCACAGTGAAGGAGGAACCCACTCACCTCAGGGTCTTAAATTCCACCCGGCAGTCATCACAACCCTCCTGTTGTTACTGGCCATGTCACCTGCTTTCACCCTTAGAAATTGCAAATCCCCTTCCTTTGGTTGAAAGTGCTTACAGTTGAGGACACAGGACAGTCTCATGGTGGTCACCGTGGAGATTTCTTTCAATGGCTTCGTTATTCTTCCATTAGTTGTCTAACTGAAGCATGTTGGTAGACCCACCAGGGTTTAATTTAGGTGAGAATTACAATACTTGGTTTCAGAGGAAGATATCGGTGGTTTGAGTGAGAACTGTCCCCCAAAGTCTAGAGTATTTAAACACTTGGTTCCAACCTGGTGGTTTGGGGAGACACTGTGGAAAAGCCCATCACTGGGGGTTGAGAGGCGGAACACACGCACCTTGTTCACTCTCTCTGCTTTGTGTTTGCCGTCGAGGATGTGAGCCTCCAGGGTCTTACATTGACCGCATGCTTGCTACTTGATGCCTTGTTTCTCTGCCATGATATACCCTTATCCCTTTAGAACCATAAGCCAAAATAAGCTCTCCATTCCTTAAGTTGCCTTTGGTCATGGTGTTTTATTACAGCAACTTAACAGCAACTAACACAGAAGTTGTACTAGGGTTTTTTCCTTTCACATAACAAGAAGGCTTGAATAAATAGGAGTGGGGTTGGATTCTTCCCTTGATTTCCTACCCTCTCCTCTTATACTCATCTTCATCTTCTTCCTTCTCCCCTTCTTTTCTTCATCCCTATTCTCCCTTTCTTCTTCCTCCCCCCTCCTCCTCCTTCCTCTTCTTGGTGGAACTTTATCTCAGAACCTTCTTGCTTGGGTGAAAAAATCACACAATGTCCCCACTCTCCACTGTCTCTGGAGTATCTGGACATGTAGTACCACCTCATGGCAGGGGAGAGCTCCTGGTCACTTATCAGACTTGCTGGCCCATGCCTGCCATCCACTTCCAAGTTTTTCAGAGTTTGTTAGGTTCTGTTATTGTCTAGATATGGCTCGAGTGGGATCCAAAAGGTTCACGGGAGCTTGGTCCCAGAGTGGCAATGTTGAGTTGGTGGAATGTCAAATCTACAGTAATTAGGTTATTGGGGGATTAATGTGCTACGTTTACAACCCAGATTGGTTCTCAAGAGATGGTTGCTGTGAAAGAGGAATACCAACCCCTCTGTGCCCTCCTGGATTTGTCTACTATGTGACCTCTTCCTCAGAAGGTGCTCCCTCAGCAGGTGCTCCCACAACTCTCATGCCATTTTCGGCACCCATCATCAGAACCCATGCAATGCCATTTGGACTTTCCTTTCCCAAAATTGTGAGCTAAACAAACTTCTTTTTCTTATGCATTATCCTGCCTCAGATACTGTGTTATAGCAGCAGCAGGTAGACTAATTTATAGCCCTTTCTTCCTAGACTAGGATGTCAAAGATGGGAATGGTGGGTGGAGAATAGGAGAGCTTTTGTGCAAGAGAGAAATGCTCCACTCTTCCTTTACCTGCTGCAGAGTGCCCACCCGTGTACCACAAGCCTCCCTTTAGGGCTGGTGCTCTATGCTCACACCACTTCCTCCAATCTCTGTCTCCTGGCTCTCTGTTGACAGGTGTACTAGCGACTCCAGTTGTTAGCTCAGTGACAGAAAGGACTAAAAATACACAACCTTCAACTTCCCCTTAATGAAAATCCCAGGGTTGTTTAAATAGCAGGTGTTATTAATGCCCGTTTGTCCCTTTCTCCCTCATCCTGCTTAATCATTGTCAGGAGCCAGGTAGAACAGCCCGCATGTCAATGGAGCCCAGGAGTCACTAATTTACAGCTGAACTTCAAGCTAGGTTGGCAGGGAGGGGCCCCTGCCTCCCCAGGGTACTCATTTTGTGCTCCAATGCTAATGAACCCTCAAAGCCTGCAGTGCTGCCCACACAAGCTGGGGCTTCTATCTATCTATCTATCTACCGGGCTGATTTTGTCCTGGGCTTCTGGGAACCACAGGCTGATTTGTATGTTCTCATTGTAGCAATTTCTGAAGCCTCAATTTCTGAGGTCTCCCATAGCACACTATAATTTCAGGATTGACGACGATGCTGACAGGAGTCAGAAAGAAAACATATTTAGGGAAAGAGGAATTTCTCTCAACCTTTCTTCTGACATCCAGCGGTCGATGATGGATGTTTTTAAATTACTCTTGATAAGAAGCTATCAGTAGGAGTTATTTTGTTTCACAGATACCTGGCAGGTCAAAAACACACTCAAATTGAACAAATATTCTCAAATTAAGTGCAGAGGATGGCAAGGCCAAGTAGCTCATGATGCAGAGAGAGGGAAGGGAATCAGGAGGCATGGACACACATCTGTGGCAGCACTGGGGGTGGGGGTGGGGTGCGGGGAGGCACGTTCCTACCTCATCTCCAAGAAAGAAATGCATACCAGAAGAAACCAGAAAGAGGGCCTTTGCACGCACTATTTGCATCTTGAGGGTTGCAGCTGGTTCAGGGAGACGTGGTGGAAGCTGGCTCTCAGGCTGTGGGAGGCTGGAGCTGCTACACTTTGGATATTGAACGCCCACTGTCAGTGTAGGAAAGGCCTGGCTCTCAGCATGGTACTACAGAAGGTGGTGGAACCAGAGGGAGGTGGGGATCAATGGGAGACCTTACGTGTTGCAAGTGTGCCTGGAAGGGACTGGGGAGGTTGGCCTTTTCCCTTGTCTTTTGCACCTGGTGAAGAAGGTGGATGGCTTTCCTGAACCATGAGCCTCAACAGCTGTGTGCTTTCTTGCCACGGCAATGGGGTAAACAACCATGGCCTGAAATCCTGGCACTCAAGGAGCCCAAACTCACACTTTCTCTCTTGGTTATCTCACGTATTTTATTACAATAGCAATAAGTCTAGTACCATAGTTGAGATGTTATCTGAAAGCAACATCTGTTTTTCTAAGATCTGAAAGAAGTTGGGTGTGGTAGCCTTCGGTCTGTGATTCTAGCAGTTGGGAGTTGGAGGAGGGAGGATCAGGAACTCGAAGTCATTCTCAGTTACATAGGGAGTTTGATGCTAGCCTGGGCTACTCAAGACTCTCTTCAGAACCCTGAACAAATTAAAAGAGTATTCTTCAAGTTTAATTGCCCTTCACAAGTCACGTAAACCTCTCTGGTTTACCCATCTGGTAAGATCCTCCTAGTGAGGGCACAGGAGGTGTGTTCAGGAAACTGCCTGGAAATCAGAGTATCTGCACCTGCTTTTCTTTGGAACATTAGTATCGTCAACACAGCTCCTGCTGTTATGGTGTGTGCCTGTAAGTCCAGATTCAGAAGCTGAGGCAGGAGGATTTTGAATTTGAGGCTAGCCTTGGGCTACAGAGTGAGACTGGAGTCTGAAAAAAAATTTGCTACAACAGTGAAGACAATAGACTGGGTCCATGGCAAGCTATTTTTAACTTCTGTCACAAGTCTGTGTACACACACACACACACACATGCACACATGCACACACACACAAGCATGTATATATGCACATAAATACATAATGTGTAAGTAACATTTTAATTATAAACACTAAACACTTTAAACAATATAATTATAATTTTGTAATTATATTTACTATATAAGATTATCTAATTAATCACATATTATATATCAACATAACATAATTTAATATTAATTATATAATTATAATTTTAATATATAAATTTATGCAGTATAATATAATAATTACAAACAATAAGCATTTTAATTATAAGCATTATTGAGCACTTACTTTGTGTCAGGTGCTGTGCTTGGTGGCAGAGATGCAAAACAAATGATAATTTTCTTGTTATAATGCTACAATGAAGATTCCCACGAGGCTAGCAGGTTTAAGTTAGTCTCTGTACATTTCCAAGGCTTTTACAGACACATTACCACCCCGGGAAGCCTTACCTCACCACTATTCAAAGGGAGAATTGTGTATTCTGTCCTTCTCAGAAGCCAGAGAGCCACTCAAAACTTTTGTGTCATCTGAGTAGAGCATTTTTTTTATTTGTTTATTTTTAATGTAAAAGTTTATGTGGTGTCTACACATAGGTTTGTGTAAGTGTATCCATACATATGTGTGGCTGCCTGTGAAGGCCAGTAAAGGATCTCTTGGAGCTGGCAAGACAGGTGTTTGTGAGCCATTTAATATGGATGTTGGGATTCGAACTCCAGTTCCTAATGATTGAGCAGCAAGCTCTCTTAACTCCTGATCCATCTCTTCAGCCCACTAATTTTATTTCATGTGACTAGATTTTATGATCTGTGCTTAATGTGTTTTAACATCAAAATAGTATGAGTGCTTGGTGTAAAGGTCCATCTCTTTTGACTACTATCGTATGTATGTATGTATGTATGTATGTATGTATATATATATATATATGTGTGTATGTGTGTATGTATGTATGTATGTATATATGTGTGTGTATGTATGTATGTATGTATGTATATATGTGTGTATGTGTGTATGTGTGTATGTATGTATGTATGTATGTATATATGTGTGTGTGTATGTATGTATGTATGTATGTATGTATGTATGTATAGCCTGGGGTTCTGTGGCCCTACATCATGTCTATATCCATGCATCTCAGGTCCCCACAGGAGATCAGGAGGGCTTTGTTCTCCCTTCCCCCTTCTCTTTCCTCTTAGATTTAGCAGAAGACACATCAATGTCTCAGGGTTCTCAAGGCTCTCCTCCCTTTTGGGGTTCTAGTTGGATTTGTTAGGACACAAAAATGGCTGACACTAACAGAAGGGGAACAGAGCAGGTCTTGGTTCTGTTAACAGGTGTTGTGGCTTGGATTTTGTGTCCCTCAACAGCTTATGTATTGAAGTTTGATTCCCAGACAATGATGCTATTGGGAGCTGGTGGGACTTTTAAAGAAAGGCCTTCTCAATGAGAAGTTATTGATACTGATGTCTGATAGCTTTTCCCTCCCTCCCTCCCTCTTTCCTTCCCTCCCTCCCTCCCTCCTTCCGTCCCTCCCTCCCTCTTTCCTTCTCGTCCTCCCTCCCTCCTGGCTACCAGCTACCACAGGGTACATAGCTTCACCACTTACTCTGGGCCATGATATCCTGCCTCATCACAGATTCCAGGGTAAACTAACCAGCCAATCGTGGACTGAACTCTCCGAAACTGTGAGCCTAACACACCTCTAACCCTTCTAAACCGTTCTGCTCAGCTCTTGCACAGTGAGACAGAGCTAACCAACACAAACAATGGATAAATGTCCATGGAGGGAAAATGCAGCTTTAGGACTTATAAAATCCCATGTTCCTCTTGGGAAAAACAGGCAACAGAGGCAGCATGAACGGTCATCAGGGTGCACATTCTAGACCTGCACGCTGGGCTTTCAAAAGCAGCCGTGTTTCTACCTCCTCTTTCTTTTTCCACGGGGTTGAAATAGTTTATTTATGTGGCTCTCACCTAAGGTATGAACTCTAAATTAAACACTTACCGAGTTATCAGTTAATGCACGAGAAACCCATCCAGGGAGCTGAGCGAGCGGGCTCTAAAACCAGGTGTAACTGAATGCATATAAAAGGGGTTCAACAAGGTGATCTTTATGTCCTGGACTCCTGGGAGGCTTTCCTTGAACTGGTTCCCGTCATCAACAGCCTCGCATTCTTTTCTGAAGGACAGTTGAGATCATTGTAACCATAATGAGGCTATATGCTGTGGAAGTCTTGAAAAGCACAGAGGAGGAGTGAGCCCGCGGAGGACCTGCCACGGGCCAGCTTTGCTGATGCCTTAGCGTGCACCGCCTCTTGCCTGGAAGCATGGTCTCCCCTCCCCAGGACTCAGGATAACTATGAAAAGTGAAATGAGGCTCTAGGAGAGGCCACGGGTGTTAAGCACGCTAACGTTTCCATTACGTCTAAAAGCAGAAAATGGAACAAACAAAGCCGGTTGAAATTCCCCCCCACTATAATGTATGCCAGAATGTCACAGGAACTCATTGTCTGCGGTGAATGCGAAAACATGGGCAATTCAGGCTGAACAATGCCAGCGACTGCGAGTCTATGAAAGCATCTCGTCCGCGTGAGTTTCATCTGCTGTGGTTTTGCCCTTGTTTTCTTCCCCCAAGAAGGCTATTTCTTGGATAATATGGCCTTTAAAGTTTAAGCTGCTCCAACGGAGTTTCTGCTTTTCCTAGTACTCTCTGTGGTTTTGAAATCCAAGAATTGCAGAATAAAATAAAATAAAGTCTGTGTTTCCTGCCTAGCCTCTCAGGTGCATATGCTTAGTGACTCCAACGGAAACGCCTGGCATTTTCCCAGGAAGAGGATGTGGGATCCACGGTGTGTGTGTGTGTGTGTGTGTGTGTGTGTGTGTGTGTGTGTGTGTGTGTGTGTGTGTGTGTGTGTTGGTATCTCTGTGAGGCAGCTGACTTCAGGGTAAGACTCGTCTGTCACTCTGGTGTTGGTCCAGCTCAGGCAGGCGAACATCTATGTTTACATCTTGGCAGGAGCCAGGATTGGTTACCCATGGTGGCCCTGAAGCCTACCTATACTTTGGAGGGAGGCTGGTGGCCTTTTCTGTTTCCTCCATGTCTCCTGTTCTTAAAGGAGGAACTTATGGGATTCGTGAGGACTCTTGGCCTGACTCTGCCATGTTTGGAGTAAGAGCTTGTTGAAAGGGCACATGTAGTGGCTGGCTCTCACTGTGGTGACAAGAGTTGAGTATAGGAGACAGAAATAAAGAAGACACTGCTTGAGTTTTTGTGAGCCCAGGGCATGTCTCTTTCTTCGTGTCGTTGGCAATAATGGCTGGTTGAGAATAAATTAGGTTACAGACACTCCATGACCACCACTGTAGATAGCTCACTCCGGCATACTAGCCCGAAGCCACATATTAAGATGACTTTTAGCTTTACACACAGTACACAAAGACACAGAAGTGACTATATCCACTTCTGAGAACGGAGCTTTCAGAAAGACTCCATGCATTGAACAACATTCTGTCAGACTCCCTTATCTTTATTGCCACCCCTCCCCAGGTGTGTGTTCATGTGTTCATGTGAGCACATGGGTGGGCAGAGGGCGGAGGTCGATGTCTAGTATCTTCCTCTATCACTCTTCATCTTGATTTTTGTGGTCAGGCTCCCTCATTGTACTCAGAGTTCTACTACTGATTAGAGCTAGGTTAGCTAACTAGCCAGCAAGACCTAGGCGCTTACTGTCTCCATTCCCCCACTGTCAGGGGTCCAGATATACGCCCCTATATGCAATTTTTATGTGAATGGTATTCAAACTCAGGTCGCCATGCTTGGACTGCAGGCACTTCACTGGTTCAGCCACCCTCTTCCTATTGCCAGCGCAATCACCCTCTACTCCACTTCCCAACCTCCCATCAGTCCTCATATAGTCTAGGCTGATCTTGAACTCTCTACATAGCAGAGGCTGGCCTTGATCCTTCTGCCTGTTCCTCTTGAGCTCCGAGATTATCCAGTGCACTGCTACATGCTGTTCAGTCTTCCTTCTCTGCTTACTTAACTGGCTTTTGACTCAGGAGATGTGGCAATGGCCAGGGTTGCCTCTTCCCTTCCGTTCTCCCACCATAATGACAAGCGGCTGACGTTTTCCTGGGTTATGGAGCTTCAGTGTGCAAGACAAGTTGAGGGCTACAAGTATTTGGAGGGCAGAACGTCCTTAGAGACTATCCTGGCTGCCCGTGAACACAGAAAGGGCGTGAAGACGTGGAAAGCGCTGTGGACTGATTATGATCTGAACCCCAAAGGCATGCTCCCCAAAGTCCTCCATGGAGCTAGTGGAATGGGAGGTGAATTTAGGGGGATGTCTTTCAGTTCTCTCCTAATCTGTCTCTTCCTTCTGCTTCATGCCTTGGTATGTGATGGTTGGCTATGACACACATGCCCTGCCATCATCATGGGCTCACAGAATGACTGTCCTGGGCTCTGTGCTTCTAAAACTGTCACCTGGATAACTCTTTTCTCTTTGTGAGAACTGGGCCTGGTAATACCTCCAAGGCTCCTCCTCCCCGTCCTGGGTTCTCTTGAGCCCTTCCTGGCTTTTCCTTTCTTCCAGAACATGGGTTACTACTGCCTTACCCTGGGGTATCATGGGGGCCCTTTCCCAGTTCCCCTCTTCTGCTTCCTCTTTCCTGATACATCGCTGTATCCTCTGACCTAGTGTTACATCTTCCTTTTCTCCTGGTCAGAGGCTGTCAATGATTAAGTCAGGACAATCAGCAGATCAGTCAAACCCTTCATCGTTTCTTTTTTTTAATCATGTGTATATTTGTGTGTCTGTGAGTACATACCACACGTGTGTTACTGCACACAGAGGTAAGAGGGGTTTGATCCCTAGAGATAAAGTTACAGGTATATGTGACTATAACTTTATGCATATATGCATGTTCATGTGTTGGTGTATGTATACATGTAGGTGTGTTCGTATGTGTATGTATGTGTAGAAACCAAAGTTTAGTCCCAGGTTTCTTCTTTAACACCCTAGCCGCCTTTTTGAGACAAGATCTCCCACTGACCCTGAAACTAGCTAATTTGACTCAAGTGACTGATCTTGCTTTTTTTTTTAATGTAAAGCCAATATTACTAATTTTTATTCTCTTGTTTTCTTCATGGTGCCTGACTGTTGTTCATAATTAATCTTTTTTCCTATTTGGTTGTTTGAGACAGAGTGTTATTACATGGCCCAGGCTGGCTTTGAACTTGTGATCCCTTTCCCTAGTCTACTAAGTGCTGGGGTCAATTTATAATTGATGTTATGATCAGTAGACTCATGTCTAGGCACAGTGGCATGCTGACATTCCTGCTGGACATGGCCCAGGATAAAAGCAAATGCCAGGATTTAGGCTGAGGGCTTCTCATGGGACAGACAGTAGAGCACCTGCCTTGCATCGGGCTGTGTGGTCTTCTGAATCCCACTATGTCTGCACTCTTCAGTTAGGTCTTGCCAGCCCTGTGGTGATGCATCCTTTTCTAAGAGCAGAGATTTCTCCCAGGTTGTAGGGATTTTCCTTACCCTAGCACAGCTGTGGGGCTGCTCAGGGCATGGAGGGTAACAGCCAAGCAAAGAAGCATGGTAAGAAGGAAGCCTGCATTGGTTTGGAAGAGGTGGTATCCTCTGGTTCTGCAAGTGAATAACATGAAGGCTGGTTCTAGAATGTTCCTCAAGGGTCTCCCATAGGGTGGAGTCTTGGGTCTATGGGAGTCAATCATCAGTACACCCTCCCTAGGCCCCCCTCTCCCTTCCCAACTTCCTCCCCTCACTTCTGTCTCTGGGAATCTCCCAGGGAAAATATAGAACCAGAAGACCTTAATCTCAGAAACTTTGTTTAGGGGATTCCAAGATATTAGTACAAACGCTTGTTTGAGGACCCAGGGTTATCCTGATCTGTAAGAAGTCATCCAGGTTCTGGTAGAAGGGCAGTTGCAGGGCTGTTGTTTGAGAGTGAGTGGGGTGCATGTGTCTGGGAAACAAGATCAAGTTTACCGACATGTACTTACTTAGAGGACAATTCATATTTTGGTGTGCATTTTTGGTAAGTTTTTGATAAATAGATATAGTAGACATGTGACCACTGCAAATATCAGGACACAGATTAGCTCTGTCACACCCCACCCTCTACCTCCACCAAGTGACCCATACTCACTTCTAGTCAGCTTCTCACTCTAGCTCCTGGTGAGCCTTCACCTGCCTTTTGGTCTTCGTCAAAGGAATGGAAGGAGGCAGGGTACAGTCTTGTGGCACTGGCTTCTGTTTGGCTTCATCACAGCACCTGTTGGAAGTTCTTATTGGGGACAACTTGGACTGGATTAAGGAATACCTAGAAAGCAGATGCTATCGTTTACGTATGAAGCAGAGGCTTGGTACCCAGATGGTCAGTTTCGGGAAAGTGACTGGATTCCAAGAGCTCTGACCTCATGTAGGAATTCACCCTTTGGTGGTGTGTAATATGATGGTATTAATGAGAGAGATGAAAGTCAGGGGGTGGCTAGTTATAGGAAGTAGGTGTGTGTGTGTGTGTGTGTGTGTGTGTGTGTGTGTGTGTGTGTGTGCGTGTGTGTGTGTGTGTGATCCTGGGAGACCTTGCTTAGGTCTCTTATAACTCTGTCTCTGCTTCCTATCCACCAAGCTTTACCACACCCTCCGTGCCACGAGGGGCAGAGAGCTCTGAAACTCTGAACTATCTTTGTCTCTGGTGTTTTTGCTCACAGGAATGGTAAGGCTTATTAATATTCTTGAAAAAAAACCCATTATTTTGGATGTGTCTGTGAAGTGGCATGTGAGTCCAGGTCCAGGGAGAATCAGACACAATATGGTGGAGCACCTCGTCTAGTGGCAAGCTGCTCACCTCATGTGTCTGAGAAGTATAGGGGAGAAGGAATGAGGGTTCAGACACACCCACAAGGACACGCCCACAATGAGCGAGCTTCCTTGACTGGTCTCCTCAGTGTCCCACCATCTCTCCACAGCATGAGGGTGCGTGTATCTAGGAGACACACTTCGGTGTTTGGATCTTTGAGGGACACTTATCCAAACTGTGACCTTTAAATTGTCCCCCATATTTAAAAACTTGAGGTTTTGTCTTTATTTTTAAATTTTTAGAGGGAAATTTAAAATTTTACGTGGAATTTCCCAACTTTTAATAGAAACTAAGTATAGGGACAGAGTGTGTAGCTTCCGTAGGCTTGTATGTTGCCAGGTTTTCTGCCTCAAGTCTTCTGAGTCAAATCCAGTGCATCTGTCAGTAATTCAAGCAACCACAGGGTGCCCTGTGACACGAATGCCCAGCTCAGCCAGGTCTCATGGGTTCTGCTTTGCAGTCATTCTAGAGTTCCAACAGGGGACGGGAGGAAGAAACTGTGATTTATAGATGCTAGGGAAATGGTTTAGTCATGAAGAAGAATGAAACTAACTCATTGGCAGGAAAATGGGCACAACCAGAATCATCTTAAGTAAATCAAGTCAGTCTCAGAAAAGCAAAGTGTTTTCTCTCACTTGCAGGCCTTAGGCTTTATACATACACAAATCACTTATGTACAGTTGACATGAGAGCAGAAACCATCCTGTTTAATAAAACAAAGGGGATTAATGGAAAGGGAGGATGGGTGAACTGTGTAAGGGGTAGCCTCAGGTACATCATACATGTGCATGAAAATGGTCTCCTATAATCTTGTATAATGATGATGATGATAATAATAATAATAACTAGCCAAAATAGATAGATTCCCACTTTACTGTTTATACAGCAATTCTGCAGTCCTGAAATTATCCTCCGGTGTGATACTTCTGTGCCTTTGTTGCTGTAGGCAAGCGGCCGTCTGGAGGCAGCACCTTTGAATTCCGCACCTTCCTGCCAGTGGCTAAAGTTGCTTTACAGCTTTTACGAGCACAAAACATTGTCATTTGGGAAGCAAAGTACTCCATTCTCTCATTCAGTGGAAAGGTGGCTTCAGTGGGGTCAACAGTGACTGTCAGGGATGCAGGCCAAGGCTACTGTGAATGAGGCAGGTTGGATTCACCAGGGACCACGACCCAGGGTGGAGCTTGGCTGAAGTATGTAAGGTCTCTGTCTGCAAACCTCTCTCATTATCCAGGAAGCGGTGTGTGTCCCCGTCCTCAGTCCTCAACAATTGCTTTTCAAGGTCGCTGTGGATACTCTGTGATTGTAAAGGCCTTTTCAGGCCCAACCTTGTCATGTGACAGCCAGGCCTCCCTGTTCAGGGTGAGCGGGGTTTGTATAATGGCAGTGACTGCTCTTCACTGGGAAATGTTCAGATTACCAGAGACAAAGCTGCTTATCTGTCTTAAGGGGAGAGTGCTGGAGTTCCCTGGGTGGATCGCCCTAACAAAGACAATCCTTCAAACTTACAGCTTTCTGGAAAGTCAATCCTAAACTTCTTGTTTCCAAGTAAGACAGTCATCATCTGTGGCTGTCCCAACCCTTGGTGTGACAGCCCTAGGTTTGGGGATTAATTGTGCAGTGGGCTGGATCTTCCTGCCTTTCAGTTTCCTGAAACTCCAGGTGAACAGAAAGGCACTTTCTCAAGTTCAACCATCTTGAAAAACTTCCTAAATTTTTGTTGTAGTTGAACATCACTTATATTTACTTTGAACACTTTATTTAAATCCAGTTAAAAATTTTTCTTGGCTGTGGGATATGTGTATCTAGTTTAAGTAACTATTGGACTGATTGACTTTAAGATAGCCGTGTGACCCATGCTAGGGGTATGAAATGAAAATCTCTGGTTTCTTTGGAGACTCAGCTCTGTCATATGATGTTTTTCTAGAAATTGTCTTATGAGAGAGAATAGCTTTGCTGAAGCAAACATGTGGGAGGATGTTTTGCTGAAAATGGACACATGGTGTTTTTCTGGAAGCAGCCTGGAAAAGGAGCATATGATGTTTTGCTAGAGCAGACGCTTTAGAAAACACATGATGTTTAAAAAGTGTATAAATATAACCCAACAATGGACAATGCTGTGGTATTAGTCCACTTTACCAGTCTTTGTTGGTCATCCTTGGATTTTGCTGGCGCTGGTCTTTGCTGATTACTCTGTGGTATTGGTTCGCCTTGTCATTCTTTACTGGCCATCATTTGTTATGACTTCAAAAAAAGAACTGTACCAAAAATCCTCTGGTGGTGTTTCGGCGGCTTCTTGATGCTTCAGTGGATTCCGCCGATTGTCAGAGCCTCGCAGTTTCTGGATCAACCTGCCTTTGCTGATTCATGAGTGGTGTTTATGAGTGCACTGAGCTGCCGCTGCTGATTTGTATGAACTAAACGGTTGACAAATCGAGTTTGCTCCAAAAAACGATTTCTAAACAGGTCTACATCCTCCTTTGCCCTGTTAACCTTTCCTTTCTATTACTTCTGGTGGGTGGTGGCCTAAACGGCAGATTAAAACACTTAAGAACCCTTATTAAAAGCAGATTTTTAAAAAAATATAAGCCTACCAGGGTACTTTGGGCAGCACCTAAAATGTTTCTGTGTGTGCTGAGTATCCTAGAACACTGGGCTCAGATGTCACAAACTTTGAGACTGAACTCTAGATCTGTTACCTGAAACCATGGCATCTAACTTCTAGTTTTCCTATCTGCAAGATGGAAACACTCAAACTTATTGCCCTGTCTGTCTGCCTGCCTGCCTGCCTGCTTGCCTGCCTGCCTGCCTGCCTGCCTGCCTGCCTGCCTGCCTGCCTGCCTATCTATCTATCTATCTATCTATCTATCTATCTATCTATCTATCTATCTATCTATCTATCTATCTATCTGAGACAGGGTCACTCTGTAGCCTTGGCTAGCCTGGAACTCTTTATGTGGACCAGCCTGGCCTTTGAATTCATAGAGATCTCCCTGTCTCTGCCTCCCAATGGCTGGGATTAAGGAATGAACCACTGCCCTGCAAACCACAGACCTGCCTTCCAGTGTGCACGACACCGGTGAGCCATACACGCATGCTACCACACCACTCAGCGTGGAAGGAAGATGTTGCTCAGGGCCTTGCCAGCCACATGGCCAGCCTGCAGCAGGAGAGCCGCCCACACCACAGTGTGTGAGCATGTGGTGGTCAGATGGGAGAGGAAGAGAAGTGGAGCAGCTTGAGTGTTTTGAAGAGAGATGGAACAGGAGACCTGAGTATGAAGAGGAGCAGCCTGCTGTGAGTGGAGTAGCCTGCGGTGAGTAGCCAGCCCTGCCAGCTGGGGCCCTGGTGAGGTCCCAACTTGAGCCGCGACTGAGAGCCATGTCTGCATCCATGGCTGTGCAGTGGCAGGGATTGGCTCATGTGACCAGTAGAGAACATGGGATGTCCCTGGTCAGGGCAGCCACTGGGGACCACACGGATGTCTAGGGGCTATATGTATAACTGGCTCTGCTCCTCATTGGATGTGGTGCTTTGGAAATCCACCCCATCTCTCACCAGTGGCAGCACTTGGGAAAGCGGGTTCTGCACCTCACCCAGTCAGCACAGTGAAGCCAGTCCTCGCAGCAGCAGTGTAGGTAGACAGCCCTAAGTGTGTGAGTATGAGAGAGTGGACCCTACCACAGAGGTGATGTGTTCCCACTGCCGCTTGCTATCTTTGGCAATCAGGAAAGTTGCCCACTGGGTCATAAACTCAGG
The DNA here is from genome assembly GCF_021556685.1 of Rattus norvegicus. NCBI lineage: Eukaryota > Metazoa > Chordata > Mammalia > Rodentia > Muridae > Rattus > Rattus norvegicus. The sequence goes on from NC_141536.1 coordinate 134,414,396, forward strand.
AGAGCTCTCCTTGTCCTTCAGCAGCTGCAGCACTCAGGAGAGCAGACCCTGCACCTTGCCTGGATAGCACAGCAGACTGGGGCTGACTGAGGGTGCAGGTGAGCAAACCCCGAGGGTGACAGCTTGGGAGAGTTGGCCCCACCACTTGTCTATAGTGAGATGGTGTGGGTGTGGAAATGATGCCTTGCCCCCTTGTACCTCACCACCTGTGGCAGTCAGGAGAACTGACCCTAAGGTCATGAGTGTCGGTGAGCTAGCCCTGTTCCCCTCTCCCTGCAGCACATGGAGAGTGAACCCTACATCTCTCCTGGGAAGCACTGTATAGCTGGCCCTGGTGAAGAGGTGGCAGCTGAGCTGGTCCTGAGGATCATGGGAAAGTTGGCTCTGCCAGCCTGTCATGAGATGGTATGGGTATAGGAGTGATGACCCCCACCCCATTCTTCCCTCACCTGTAGTAGCTAGGAGAACTGATCCTGGGGTTGTGAGAGCAGGAGAGCTATTCTTGTCCCTTCACTGGCTGTAGCACTCAGGATAGCTGTTCTTGCTTCTCACCAGAGCAACACAGTGGAGGTGGTCGTGATGTTGAAGGCATGAGTAAGCCATCCCTGAGGGTGGTGAGAGCAGGAGGGCTGGCCTAGCCCCTCACAGGCTGCAGCACTTGGGAGAGTGGGCCCTGCCTCTTGACTAAGCAGCACCGTGGACCTGCCTCTGGAGGCAGGGGTGCAGGTAGGCTGGCCCTGAGGTCATGAGAGTGGGAGAGCTGACCCTGCCTCCCACTGATTGCAGCACTGGGTGGCCTACCTGGAGAAGTGCTGGAGAGCTTATCCTGGCAATGCAGTTAAGGGAGAGCCAGCAGGCTGACAAGCTCAGCTGCTACCCAGGCTCAGATCCAGGGCTTTGAATTGGCCTGCTCCAAAATCTGTATTATCTGTGAATGTGTTGGGATGTGTGAAAGGGTCAGTCTTGCTGTTCCAAAGCTGCATGACCTCCATGACACAGGACAACAACGGGATAGTGGAGAGCAGTCCTGATGAGGATCCAACATTAATGGTGTCACAGAAGCAGTAGATCTTGAACCAGACCAATGACTCATGGCAACGAACGCTTGCAAGTGAAGATGTGTGGATAGAGGGACACACTGTGGGACATACTGTGACGTACTATAGCTTCTGTGGTGAGATTTTTTTTGTATACTGTTTTTTTATTTTGTTTGTTTATGTGTGTGTTTTATTGGGGGGGGTCACAGGACAAGGGTAGATTTGAGGGGATGGGGATGAGTGAAAATGGGGTACATGATGTGAAATTCACAAAAACTCAATAAAAACAAATAAAACAAAAACAAAAACAAAGAGTCAGATAAAAACCCTCCACAAACCCAAAAGTATAAACAGAGATTGTACTGGGTCTGAGCAGGATGGTGGGATTTGACTTTTAAAGGGTTTAATTTTGTGGTAGAATAGCAACATTCTATGTAGAGAGAAATTTTGCTGGAAATAATGGACAAGTGATGTTGCCTGGTGCCGTGGTACAGGATAGAGAGGCGCTGAGCAGTTCACTGGCCAGGGGAGAGGGATCCCCGCTCCGGCAGCAGATGCAGGTGAACCACAGACCCTGGTGAGGAAGCAGAGGGCCAGAGTTAGAGCACACTGGGCATCAGGACACCACGACAGGGACAGGGGTGCAGAGTAGAAGAATACTTCTGTCCTAAACACCTCGACGAGAAGAGAAGGGAAGAAGGAAGGTCTCCACCACCTCTTAGGAAGGGTGGTGACTTTAATGGGCACATTCCTAGACCCACACCTTATGTTTGGGAAGATGGGTGGGATGGGAGGTGATACAGACATATGGGAAACCACAGGACACGATGGCTTAGGGTGGAGGTATTTTCTCGAAGGATGCCACATCCAACCTCCTACAGCAAGGAGACATAAGCCATGGTAATGTTGCAAGCAACCTTCTAGACCTGACTCCACGAAGCAATAGTCTGCATGGCAATGGTAAGGTGATTTGACTAAAAAAAAAACAAACAAAACATAAAGCAAGAGGTATGTAAGGTGATCTTGTTTATACAGGGGTTTGCATATAATGATGTATCTTGGGACTTGAAAAGGGGTTGCATCCAATGACACATCTCAGGATGGGTCTCTGCACAGCAGCACATTAAAGGCACTGAGAAGGTCTGCACATAAGGGAAGTCTTCTAAAGCTATACCTGCTTGAGAATCCACAAAATCCACTCCTGGAGCGGGACAAGGCAGCATTCGTCATTCTGAGTGTTAAGTGCACAGTGCGGCCTCTTCCCTGGACTATTTCCTAAAGCTGAGATGTGCGACATGAAAAGGTAACCAGCACGTCTCCATCCCTTGCACAAGGAGAATGCTTTCCCGGAGAAGCTCGGCTACTTGACAAGGCTGCTGTGGTCTAGGCCCTGCTCAGAGTTTAACAATCTAGAGCAAAGGGCGAAGGCTAAATGTCAACAGTCTCAGACAGTTGCTTCCTGGTCCAGCAGGTGAGATCACGAACAAGTACCGTACACCTGGCTTAGTTACTGGTTGCTGAGTGTGCAATGACAAGCAGATCCCTGGCTGGGAGTGAGCACGGGAGTGGTGCAGGACTTCGTCAGGGGATGCTAGACAGTGGAAGTGGGAGCAGGGGTGTGAGAAAGGAGGGGCAGTCACATGTGGGGTGTTACTAGGCAGATTCCTGTTGTGAGGGACCAGAGCCTACGTCCTCAGGCTCTAGAATGGTGTAGAATGTGGGAGCGAGTGCTACACTTCTTGGGGATTATGCAGTGACTGAATCTTTGTCCTTCTGGGCTGAGGGCAGATGCTGAGACATTCCTGTAGCTGTCCGAGTTACCCTGTGGCCCTCAGACCTGAGCAGAGGGCTCTGTGGGCATATGGTGGGTGGATGGAGAAGTTCCCAGTAGGAACAAGGAGACAGAAGGAGATGGATGTGTTCCCTTCAGGGGCTTGGGTGGACGGGAGTCTTTCCAGGGTGACAGAAAAATAGAAGCTAGAGCCCCTGGTTGCCTCTGCTGGTTGCCAGTCACCGTGCCTCAGTGCGCACCCTCTTGGACTCTGACCTCCTGTTCTCACACGTAGGCATTTTAGCTGTGGTCAGTGTTGATATAAGTTATTTCCCCCTGAATTCATTGGAGCAAAACAGAGCCCATAAGCAAACAGTGCCCAGGGCCCCTGGGGGTGGGATGACCCTTAGAGATGAGAGGAGAGCTCAGGCTGCTGGGTGTGAACTCTCTGGCTGGTGAAGGGTCCCCTAAGCCTGGAGTGTAGTGAGGGGGTGGTAGCGTCCATTCGTCAGGGTGTAGAGTTTGGTCTGGAATTCCCTGTTCCTGCCCGTATCTCCTCCATGTCCCGTCCATGTCACTGCGGTCAGCCCTGTGCTCTCTAACTGACCCAGCTCACGTCAGCCATGATGTGTGTACGTGACACACACACTGCCACACACCAGCACCAGCACGGCTCACACCTACATTTAGGACAATGCTTCTCAATTTTCCTAAAGCGGTGACCCCTTAACCCAGTTTACCTTTTCATGGTGACCCCCAGACATAAAACTATTTTGTTGCTACTTCATAACTCTAATTTTGCTGTTGTTATGAATCATAACGTAAATATCTGATATGCAGGATATATGATTTGCTGCCCCTGTGGAAGTCTCACTCGACCTCAAAGGGGTTGTGACCCACAAGTTGAGAACCACTGGTCCAAAGGCTATACCAGTGTGTCAGGCTTCTCCACAGGACAGAACCAACCAAACTTCCTTGATTTCCCCCTCCTTTAGTTTCTAAAACAAACAAATCAAACTTAACAACAACTTCCAATTTTAAAGCTATTACTGGCGTTTGGGGCAATATTTCAGACTCCAATTCAATTTTGCATTTTCCAGACCCAAATAAAACACCTCACAGTTTGCTTTCCACTGTATCATTCTGAGTTTAAAACAGGGACAAAAAGCCTAATTGGCTGCATGGAAGGACGCACTGAAATAGGGTTCGTGCCTCTGCATCCGGGATGCACAGGGAGATCTCTGTTTGTTTGGAATCCACTATTACTGTGAATGTGAGTGTGCAAGACACAGGGGTCTGGAGAGAACCGAGTGACCCACACAGCCAGAGAAGACTGTAAGGACTCTGGAAGGGATTGCAAGAGCAGGTCGTGTTTAAGGGGTGCAAAAAGGCTGCTTTGAGTTCTCTACAATTCAGTCCTACTCTGAACACGTTCTCTGTCCTCATCAGAAGTTATCTCTCATTTATTTGCACTTTGTAATCTCACCAATCTCTCCCCTCCTTCTCCCCTTTCCCAGCGCCCCCCACCCCCCGCAGCCACTATTCTATTCTCAAATTATTTTTGGATTTGATTGTTCATAATGATCAAGATATGTGCCCATCACCAGATGAACAGATAAAGAAAACGCACATACACAATGGCCATAAAAATGTTAAAAATCTGTTTTTCTGAGCCCAGAGGAAAATGTGTTAAGTGAACTACGACAGGTGTAGAAAGACAAATTCTACCTTTTCACCCTATGGAAAACTCACTTTTGAAGCAGCTGAAGTCTGCATGGAGTCAACATGGAGAATTAGCTGACCATGTAATTGAATTAGTCTCCATTAAAATGCAGAGAAACAAGAACATAAAGGGAGTATTTATAAAATTAAAGTTTACCAGTAGTTATGGAAATTGTTTTAAGATTTGGTCAAAGAAAGATTTTCTTTCCCAGAAGAATATATATATATATACACACTTTTTATTGATTTTTTTTTGTGAATTTAACATTATATACCCCATCCCACTCATTTTTCCATCCCTCCATATCCACTGTCTGCCTTTGCAACCTTCCCCACAAAAGAAAACAAAATAAAGCATAAAAACATCGTGTCGTGGAAGCTGCAGTGTGTCCGTGTGCCCCACTGTATGTCCTTTATGGGTATGCTGCAGCCAGGCAGAGGCAGGGCCATCCCAGAGTTATAAATGATAAGAGTAATCAACTTAGACACGTCACAATGGCAGACCTACAAATGGCCAAAGTACGCTAAAAATGTTTGTTGTCATTAGCCATTAGGGAAATGCAGATGTCCCAGGTATAATGGCTATCACACAAAAAAAAATAAAAATAAAGAGCTCAAAGAAACAAATGTTGGGACAAAGAACCCTTACCAACCGCTGTAATTCAGTTAAAATTACCAAACGCGGAAATCGGTATGGAGAGTTCTAAAATAAAAATAAAAATAGGGTCTGGGAGATGGCTCAGTGGGTAAGGTGCTGGCTATGCAATAATGAGGATCCCAGAACCCACATAAAAACTGGGTGCAGCAGGGCATTTTGTGTTCCCAGAGTATTTAGAGCAATGGGGTGGGATGGAGACAGGTAGATTCCCAGAGCACACCAGACAGCCAGGCAAGCTGAATTGGTAAGTTTCCAGGTTCAGCATGACACCAGGTCTCAAAAAATAAGATAAAGAATTGACCTCCACATTCAGGTACACGTGTGTGTGCCATCTCACATGCATAAACGGAGCAACATGTATATATACAACATACGCACACACATAAAGGATAAAAACCCTAAAAATAGAAATCACTATATTATCCAGTTACCCCACCTCTAGTTATCATCCAAAGAACACGAGATCACCGTGCTCAAGAGACACCGGGGTGGCCATGTTTATTACAGCATTATTCCCAACAGTCTAGACGCGTTGTCAGCCTAGCTGTCCATTGATGTATGAACAGAAAGAGAAAGTGTGGACTAAATTCACACAGTATTATTCAGCTCTAAAGGCGAAAGAGAGACTGGTATTTGTAGTGAAATGAGCAGAACTGGAGGGCATTATGGTAGCTAAAATATACCAGGCACAGACACTTCTGTCTCATATGTGGAAACTAAAAAATAATAATAAACATTAAAAAATGACTTGAAGCAGTTACTAGAGATCAGGAAGAGTGTCTATGGGGAGAAAAAAATGGGGTATGGGATTTGATCAGCACATATTCTCTGCCTCTGTGGAAATGTCACATTGAATCCTTTCAATATGAATGGTTAATACACACTAGTAATTTTTTAAGTATCCAGGCCATGATGATAATAAAAGGCAGAGAGCATTTCTTCTGACGACAAAGAGATTGACAGTATAGCCTGGGCTGAACTCACAATCTTCTTCCCTCCACTTACGGTTTGCTATAGGATCCAGGCTTGAGCCACACCCTCAGTGAGCAGAAGGCCTTTAATCAGTACGGATGTGGCTTGTACAGGTACTACAGTGGCCCAGTGGCCCTTTGATTGGCTGTTGTGAGGGTTAAATGGACAGAAGGGGCGAAGCATTAGGAAGTGAGCTAACTTTGTCACTCATTTTCCTGGAAAGCACAGATGGAGACGCAAACTCAGCGGGTAACAGTGTCACTGTGCTTGGTGACTCAAGTTTGAGTCCTGGCTCCTACAGGAAGGTGGAAGGAGAATGCTGACTGTATAAAGTTGTCCTCTGACCTCAACATAAGTGCCTGCACAGGCACACTAAATAATGATGATGGTGTTGGTGATGGTGATGGTGATGATGATGGTGATGATGATGATGATGATAGACATAGATCTCGCTCTAAAAGAACCCCTAGGTATTTTGACAAGGATGTCCATAAACTGTACACATCTCTACACTGAGAAGAATGAAGTCGGGATGGTCGGAAGAGTCCGGGGGAAGCTGATCCAGCAGACTGCAGCAGTTCTCCCACATCTATAGTAAGATATTAGCTCAGGAATGAGCAAAGAGGGCAAAAGTCCAAACATCTAGAAACTTGGCGTGTGACAGGCCCCTGGCCACAGTGGGGACTCAGCAAGTGGGGTGGGCTGACTGTGTGTCCAGCAGGAAAAACATGAAGTTAGACCCCCATCTCATAGCCTAGACGAATCAGATGAAAACGAGCAGGTAAAATGTAAATGTGTTTCAAAGACATTGTGTCTCTAGCTTCAGGTATGGGAGAGCCAGTGAAAAGACAGTTCTGGCTGTACGAGCAGAGGCTGTAAGATTCTGTAACTTTCAATCAAGGAAATGCAAATGTAGATGGCAACGAGATACCATTTTATGTCCCCTTGACTGGAAATAATGAAAGATTGTACTACAGAGCGTGATGGTTTGAATAAAAATGACCATAGAGAGTGGCACTATTAGGAAGTGTGGCCTCGTTTGAGTGGGTGTGGCCTTGTTGGAGGAAACATGTTGCATTCACTTCCTGCTGTCTGCTGATCCAGATGGAGAACTCCTGGTATCAGGTCTGCCTGCCTGCCACCATGCTTCCCATCGTGACAATGGACTGAACCTCTGAACTGTAAGCCAGCCCCAATTATATGTTGTCCTTTACAAGCATTGCTGTGGCCACAGTGTCTCATCAGGGCAATAGAAATCCTAGCTAAGACCCAGAGTGTTGATGGAGAGACGAGCTACGAGAGCTGAACACTGAGGAGGGGCTGTTACCCGGCACAACCACTTTGCAAAACCAGCTGGGGTTTGTTTGGAAAAAGAACTCTGCCTATCCCATGGCCCAACAGTTCTGTTCCAGGTATGTTCCTGAAGACAGTCTTGTTCATTCCAGCTAGAGCCAGGCACAGGACTACTTAGAGCTGCACTGTTCTAGGAGTGCAACTATTTTTGTTGTGGATCTGAGTCACACCCCAGGCATGCTGGGATTACAGACGCATGCTACCACATCCAGCTTTTTACGTGGACTCTGGGGATGGGACTCAAGTTTTTAGCTTTGTACAACAAGTGCCTTTATCCACAGAGCCATCTCGTTGGCCACTACTATACGTTCTAAAAGCTTTATTTTGTCCTTCAGTTTGTATTCACGTACAGCCACGCTGAATGTTTTGGTGTACAGTGTGAGGTGGGGAACCTCATTTCCCACTTCCCATGTGAGCGTTTGCTCACCAGCTGTAGGTATTGTGAAGATGGCTCTTTTTCCTCATTGCCCCTTACTTTTATTTTTGTCACAAACCAGGTGTCTATTATCTATTTAGATTTCCTTGAGTGTGCTGATGCATACCTATGATCCCAGCACTTGAGAGACAGAGGTAGAAGAATATTGCCATACATTTGAAACCAGCCTAGACTACCTAATGAGAGCCTGTCTCAAACCAACCAACCAACCAACCAATCAAACAACTAGAAAACACTAACCATTCTCTTATTCTATTATTTAGTTACACACCCTCCTTATTCTGATTACTTTTCTCTCTTTAAAAACAATCCTGACTATCTGATGTTCTCCCATAGATGAACCTGGAGAGCTGGTTGCCTTGTCTGGAGGTTCAAGCAGAGGGTGTGGCTTGAACTCACATGCCTTTGGCTGGAGAGCAAGCCAGGGAAGGGCATCCTCTTCAATCAAGCACACATCGACCAGAAGGATGAACATGAAGTAGTCAGGGATGAAGGTGCCACTCACATAGCCAACCAGATCAGCCAGTCAACCTTGGTGATGACCAGTGTGTGACGGAGCTCACCATCAAATACCCTCACATGTTCATAGCATCATCCTTAGTCCTGGTGGTGAGTAGGGCCAACTACTGTCTGCTTCCTTGTTCAACAATATCTCAACTACTGCTTGTTGCTGGTCCTCTGATGGCACTGGGCAGTCCTGTGGTGCACAGACAAGTCTGCATACAAAACGCTATACACATACATTTTTAAAAAAAGATTTAGTTTTTAAAAGTTCACCATTAAATTGGACTTTGGGGGCTAGAGAGAGCTCAGTTCTTAAGAGCACTTGTTGCTCTTACAGAGGACCCAGGTTCAGTTCCCACCACCTACATGGTGGCTCACAACCACACTTAACGCCAGTGCGAGGGGATTCAACTCCTTCTGACCTCTGAGGGAATAGGAATACATGCCATAAACACATATGCAGGCAAAACATGTACGTGAAATAAAATAAATATTTTGAAAAACTTTTGATGTTTGCTGAAGGCTTAATTAAGAGGTGTTCATCTGAAGTTCCGTTTTCGAGATTTTGATCACATTTAACCTCTCAGTTTCTTTTGTGCATCTATAAAATAATCAATTTTAAAAAATTTTATGTCTTTGCCCCTCGACATACTGGGGATGGCACCCAGGAGATGGAACACGTGCTGTGACTGTGACTCTGGGTGTTCCATCACCACTACTGGCTGACTTCATATTTTTTATGGGATGATTTGCATTACATTGATTTGCTAACACTAAACATTGTTCTTGAAATAATCTAAATTTAGTATCCTATCATTTTTCTTTTAAAGAACTGTTTATTTACTTGTTGAGGCAGTGTTTCACTATGTAACCCTTGCTGGCTTGAAACTTGCCATGCAGACTAGGCTAACCTCGAACTTACAGAGATCCAATCTGCTTCCTGAGTGCTGGGATTAAACTTCTGAGCTATTGTCTCTAGTTATTTGTTTATCATCATCATCATCATCATCATCATCATCATCATCATCATCATCATCATCATCATCACCACTACTGTTTGCTGTTAATGTTTATGTGTCCTTTTGAGAGAATGCCACGTAAATAACTGTACTAACAAGGCTAGAAGAGGGCGTTAGATTGCCTGGATCTGGAGTTACTCAGGATTGTGAGTCACCTGATATAGGTGCTGGGAGATGAACCTGGGTTCTCTGGAAGGGACCCAGAGTGCTCCTAACAGCTGAGCCATTTCTCTGGTCCCACCCTCCTCCTACCGTTTTATATTATTGTTTAAATAGCTTCTTTTTTCCTTCATTCTATTTATCTTTTAAAAATATAGTTCAGTTCAAATTTTAAATTTTATTGATGATGATGGCAGTGGCAGCGGCCACGGCGGCAGCGGTGGTGGCGGTGGCGGCGATGATTGTGTGTGTAATGTATGGGAAAGCATATGCCTCGGCACGGGCAGAACTGAGAAGTCACATTTCAGGGACTGGTTCTCTCTTTCCACTGTGAATTCTCAGGATCAAACTCCATGGCACGAATATACCCCTCATCACGTTTGTACAGAATGAGCCTTTAATTTGTACAAGACGGAGGCATCTTGTTGGCCTCATTTATTTTTGAGACAGTGAGTCACTGTATTGCCCTTGCTGGCCTGGAACTTGGGATCCACCTGAGTCAGTCTCAAGATTGGTGGGATTGTAGATGGTACCTGGCTTTGCATTTTCTCTCTCTCTCTCTCTCTCTCTCTCTCTCTCTCTCTCTCTCTCTCTCTCTCACACACACACACACACACACACACACACACACACTAGGAGTTTTGAATCTATATACATACATACTATTTATACTATTTGTAATTTTCCTCCTTCTGACTGTGGATTTTGTTATCAAACCTGTTGGTACCAGGATCCAACTTTCGACTCCGAACCCAGAGGTGACATCACCAGGTAATAAGGATCCATGCATCTGTTGTCATGGCAATGGCCATACATTCCCAGTGTCCATTTGGTTTGCCTCCCACCTTGTCTAAATAAAAGTCAGACCCTTCCTGCCCACTTCCCTTTTTTCCTCTTCTTCTTCTCTCTTCTCCCCCTTTTGTCTCTGTCACTCCCCCCCCCATAAACCTCTCCAATGTGGCACTGCATTGGTCTGGTGTGGTCTGTCCAGATGTGAGCCATGATTCTATCACAACATTGGCGCAGAAACCTGGGAACCCTCGCAGCTGTGCCCACTGGCAGCTGCTGCGGCAGTCACAGTGACTGGTACTGGCATGACCGTAATCGACCATAATCGACCATCACTGCATGGCCACAAGGACCGGCAGCTACCGTGACTGCTGCCTGCTGCCATCTCAGCACCGCGTGGACTTGGGCGACAAGACACATGCAGCTGCTCTCCCACCACCTGTAAGTACTATCCACATCCAGAGAAAATGTGTCTCAATAGTCCAACCTCCAGATATCAGAAAAGTAGGCGAAGAAATCAAACACTCCTCTGAGGTCCTTACCTCCTTGACATCCCCCCTCATAAATGGCACTAACTTGTCATTTCGCCTTTTGCTTCAGATCCTGACCAACTCCTTAATGTCACCCAACCTGGTCGCTTTAAATATTGCTGGCTAGGTGAACCCCCTGGAAGTTGCTCGCACTTGCCCCTTACAACCTCTCCAGCGATACTGTCTCACCTCTTGCCAGCTGCCCTGACTCTGATGTCACCATGACTCCATACTTTTTCTCTATCCCTCTTTTTGGCAAACTGTTTTAAGACATCGGGACATGTTCTGTAGGAACTCCAGGCTCCCTAGACTGCAGTAGAACCACAATCCTTTATACCTCATCTCTTCCACAATACCCTGCAGTCCAAAACATGTCAATCCTCTGTGACACCCAGGTATATCACTGCCTACTGCCAGCTGGTCAGGGGTTCTCATGTTGGTGATCCTTTTCGCTGAACGAGGAGTAATCCAGGGAAATGAGCCCCTGCCAATCCCAGCTGTAGGTATGATAGCTTCCCAGCATAAGAGGGCAGTTCAGGTCATGCCACTCTTGGTCACTGCAGGGATGGCCATAGGGGCTGGCACTGGGGTTGCAGGGATAACTACGTCCATGACCTGTTATAATAAGTTCACTTCTGAGATTGACACCGGTTTTCAAAAACTGTCTGGACCCATGCTTACCATCCAGAAACAGATGGATTCTTTGGCAGCTGTGGTGCTTCAGAAGTGATGGGGGCTGGATGTCCTGACAGCTAAGGATGGTGGCCTTCTGTTCCTCTAAGAAGAATGCTGTTTCTGCGTCAACCAATCCAGGATAGTGAGAAATAAAATCCAGGAGCTACAATCAGACATGCAGAATTTCAAGGAACATAAGGCCTTCGATTCCTGGATTTTTGAAAACCCTCTATGGAAGTGGACGCTCCCTTTCATAACGCCTTTCCCAGTCATCTCTCTGGCATTACTATTCATCCCCTGCCTCATTAATCTTGTTTCTACATTCCTTCAGTGACAGATAAAAAATTTTTCTAACCAAAGTATTAATCCGTTCCGTTACAGGATTACCTGCCTCTGTCCACGGAGGAGCCTGATGCGAACTTTTACCAAGTGGATCCCACGGTGAAAGTCAGCTATACACTGAAATTGATGACGCCCCAAGACAGCAGGTAGCCATCCAAGAGACATAAGACCCCATTCCCCTTTCACCATCAGCGTCCCCCTTTCCTTCTCTTTATAAGAAAAAGGGAGGTATGTTGGTATCAGGATCCAGCTTTACCTCCAAACTCAGTGGCAATGTCACCTATAGGGGACAGGGACAGATCATCTGTTGCCATGGCAATGGGCACACATTCCCAGCATCCATTTGATTTACCTCCTATCCTTTACCTGCAAGCAGTTACGTCTAAATAAAACGCAGACCCTTCCTGCCCCCTTCCCCTTTTCCCTTCTTCTTCTCTCTCTTCTCCCCCTTTTGTCTCTGTTAACCCCCTCCTCCCCCAATAAACCTCTCCCACGTGGAGCTGCATTGGTCTGGTGTGGTCTGTCTGGACGTGAGCCGTGGTTCTATCACAACAAAACCCATGACAGCTTCCTAAGACAAACCAAATAGCATATCTTCTTCTATTTTCTGAATGAGATCCTAGAGGATGGGCCTAATTTTTCCACTTAATTATTTTGAGAAATTTGTACAAATACAACATCATTACATAAAAGGGCGATTGAAAAAAATTACACTCACATACGCAGTTCCACATAGCTAAGTGTTACAAAATTGTAACGACTTAAAAATACAATATTTATAATTATAAATGCGGAATATCATATAGACTACAGTTTTACAAAAAAAAAATACCACACTGAATTAGAAAGTTACATTCCAAAACTCTCCCGGACTTTGGAAGCCGCTGTCTCCAGCTATAAATCATAAACCATTTAATGTGCTGTGCAATTCTTTGCCCCTCTCTTGGCTTCTCTGAACTCCAAGTTTCCTTAATTGTCAGGTGAGCTTGCTCGGTGGCTCTTTGCTTCTCGGAGTTGTCAGGAAGAATCAATGCAACAAACGTATGTCAGGTCATCACCCCAAGTTGGGTATGCAGTGGGTGTTCAGTGCAGGGTGATGAGGTTTAACACCACATAATCAACTTTTAATTTTAATAGTAAATTTTTTTCATTCCACTGTCAATTGAGCACCCATTGGAAACTAGGGTCTTTGGAGCACAGCAGCAGAATCGAATGCAGCCTTCGATGTACAGGGAGTCAGCACCGGAGCCTGAGGATCCATGAAATGAAAAGAAATAAAGCGAAATCGAACCCTGTCTTCATGGTACCCCCTTTGTTCTGCTTGAACAAGAGTAAATAAAATCAGCTGTACCTGCTGGAGGGACAACTGGAGCCCATGTGTGGGCTCTGAGGCTGTCACATGTCAAGAACCACCTGAAATGAATCAAGGTGAGTTGCTTTTTTGAAAATGGCTCCCAGGTCTAAGCCCTAATTCCGGCCTGTGCAGGTTATCACCAGTGTTTATCCATCAGGGTTGACAGGCATTCTGGGAAATCTTTGCATCAAGGCCTCACTTTCTGCCAAATATGACTATGCTAATTTTTGATATGCATTTCTTGGACAGGTTAACGGAGCCTTAGGGATGAGACTTAGCTCTCAAATTTGCTGCAGAAGTGCAGCGAGACATGTTAGGGATGTGGTGATGTGCGGCAGGGGGCAGAGACAGTGGACTCGTCTATTTGAGCATTGGGTTGGTGAGCCAGACTGTCTATTCATGGAGACATGATTATACAAATGGAGCATTGGAGCTGCACCTCTAGAGAGAGGGGTGAGCACATCTGCACACATCTGTATAGTATATTCACATTACGAATTCAGTGTTGCAAAAATACAACCACAACGTGTGAGCCGATATATTTCCACCACTGTGTCAATCAGTTGTTAATTCTGCTTGCAAAATCGTTAGAAGTGTAAAATGGGACCCTGTAATGCCAGGACACTCGAGATAGCCCTCTTTGGGTATGCCTGGACAGGACCTGGCATTCTGCCCTGCTTGGCAGTCAACCTTTTTTCTCCTGCCGTTCTGCCATTGTAGCGGTGTCAGATGCCAAGGGGCAGAATGGATTTGGAGGAAGCTGTCGTCACTAAGGCATGAATGGCCTTTACTACTTCTGTGCCAAAGGGCTGAACCTCCCTGGGCGGGAGGACAAGGAGAGCTGGCTGGAGGGGCAGGGAACGCCATCATCTTGTGAGGGCTTTGGCCAAATGCAGGGCTGGTGCTGCTGTTCAGAAAGAGGGAGCGGTTGTGAGAGGCCCAGGAGTTTTCTTTTGTGGTAGAGTGGAGCTTGATCAACACAGCATGAGGCGTTCTTGCCATGAGCTTATCTGGAGCCCAGGGTCTCTGCTGAAGAGCCTTGCAGGTTGTTAGGGTCCTAAAGAGGCACTTGCTCGGTAAGAGAATGAAAAGCAGGGACAGAGTTGCAAATTAACTGGGGAGGTTTCTCTGGTAAGTGAAAAAAAATAAGGCAGTCTCAGAAATGCAAACATTGCATGCTTGGTTCTGCTGCGGCCCTAGACTTCCTGGGTACATAAATATGCATAGGTATTGATGGCCGGAAACTAGAAATGAAATTGTCTGGGGGAACTAGTGAGGGGCGGGGGAGAAGGAGGAGGATAGTGGGTGGGGTATGGAGGGGAATATGCTCAAAGTACATTACATATTTTCGTGAAAATGGCCTTATGTGACCTTATATAATACTTTGCCTTCAAAGTCCAGGTTGTAAGTCAGTTGTGCTCGTTTGTGTAAGAGATCAGGCGTGCCAAAACATCACCATGTGCAAATATTATTATTTGAAAGCACAGCTCCCAGGACACGGTGTAACAGTGCAATGGATGGAGAATGTTTCAGTGTTCCAGGACAGAGGAAGGGGAACACAGTTATATGGTACACGGTATCTCTCAAAGCAGTTAGAGGAGGAGATTTTGAATGAACTCACTACAGAAAATGATGAAATGCTAATGGTCTGACTTCAGCATGCCCAGTGTGTACACAGAACAAACTTCTACTCTAGCCCAGGTACAGGGGCAGTTAAGATGTGCAGCAAACCCGCAAACCACTGCCTCTGTTTGGCGATCAGAGACAGCTAATTACTGCTCAGATTTCCACAGCAGGTGCTGTCACAACTGCTCTCCTCGAGATTATGGCAGTGGATACCAAAAGAGAAACCCAGGAATTGAAAAACAATGAGGAAACCTGGCTTGGTGGTAAACAAGTCCTCAGGAAGCTGAGGCAGGAGAATCAGGAGTCATGCAAAGCCAACCTAGACAGCAGAATGAGAGCCTATCTCAAAAACAGAATAATAATAATAACAACAACAACAACAACAACAACTCAGAAATAACTTTGTAGATAGTGAAGACCGTTTGCCTGTAAAAAAAAAATCTAAAATTTTGGTTTCTGGGAAAAGTGGTGAAAGATTATTTCTCCTACACCCTCGCTTGCCTTCTAGATCAGTCTACTTTAGAAATGTCTTAAAACATTTAAACTTGTTTGGAAGTTGTCCGGTGGGAACGGAATACAGATCTGAGGCCTTGGAGACTCTGGTACAGGTGACTTCCGATGTGAGTGGATTCTGTGCTTTATAGGAAGTGCCACAGGCATGGGAATTCCCCTTCACAGGTCGTCAGAGAGAAGTTCTCAGCACGGATCGGAAACAACAGTCCCAATTCCCTGAGTACAGCCCAGACCAATCCCAGGAGGATTTCTGTCCATGGGGTTCAGGCAGCAGTAGTGCTTAAAACTTGCTCTACGACCTGGTCCAGCCCAGGTGAAGAACCCCTACTCTATCCATATAGAAATTATATTTGGAGGAATGACGATCAGACTTCCAGTCAGCAGAATATTGTGGTTTCGTTTTGTTTTATTTTTAGATTACAACTGACTCTTCAGGCTAGCCTTGAACTCAGGCTCAAGCCATCTCCAGCCCCAGTCTTCTGGGACACAGAGGATAACATTGTGTGTAGCTCAGAATCACATCGGATACAAAACCAAAACCAAAACCAAAACCAAAAAATATGCGATAATTGCTATCTTATCTTGAAATGAATAACAGAGAGCATAAATTTATTCTCATCCTTAAAAAATCCGCCCCCCTGCAATGTAAAGAAGAAAGAAAAGTGAACAGAACATGCTAGCGGAAGTCTTGGGCACATGCCTGCAGTGGCAGAACATACCTCAGGCCAGACAGTTGTGGGCTACAGCCAGTGTGACCAGAGAGTGTTACTAGCCTTTCAAGCTGAACTTGGGGCACTTCAGAAATCCAGTCTTTTTCTTCCAGCTGAGGCCAGGCCTTTTTCTCTGTTGTCATTGAGGATTCACAAACGCCTGCGCGAATTAATACTCAGGCTGCCCTCTTGAAATCAGGCTCTGTGCCTCTGTGTTTTGCACCGGAACAGCATCTGCAGATTCGCACATAAGGTCCGGGGACAGAGGTCAGATTAGTGACACAGGTTCCCAATAGACTGGAGAGGCCCTCTGGTGCTGCAGGCTTCCACCACACAACCCAGAGTTGGATATCCAGCTGGGAGAAGTCACTGGCCTTTTGGAGCCCCAGAGGAACAGCTGCCCCTGGGAATGATTTGTCGATCTCCTGCGCCCTCTAGCGGCAGATGCCAGTCGTGCCTGCGCCCAGAGAGTACTTCAATTTTGATCTTATGGTGTTGAGAGGTCAATCTGCTTTGCATTTTCTTCTCTCTCTTGTCTACCTTACTACCTGACTATACGATGTTTCCACAAGTCTTCTATGCACTTACAAGTGACTAATGCATCTATTACATATGTATTCATTTCTGTATGTGTAGGTAGAAAAGATATGTAGACACATACATACTTCATCCACACACATAAAACATGTCTTATAAGTAACCATAATTTTGTATGTATGTATGTATGTATGTATGTATGTATGTATGTATGTATGTGTGTGTATGTATGTGTGTGTATGTATGTATCATATATTAAGACAGGGTCTTTCTATGTATCCTGGTTGGCCTGGAACTTGCTTACAGGTCAGGCTGGCCTTAAACTCAGATATCTGCTTGCCTCTGCCTCCCAAGCACTGGGATTAGGATTAAAGGTATATATAGGTCACTGTGCCTGGTCATATTATACATATACATATATGTACAAATAGATAAAATGTTTGCAAGTGTAAAAGGACTTAAACATCACATAAAATACTTATATATTTGATATGTATAAGATTTATTATATAGCTATAAATGTTATAAATATATCAGACTAATCAATTTTTATACTATACATGTTTTCTATGGACTATATAGTCATATTTGTAACATATTTATATGTGCTATGTATAGTAACAGATACAAGGTTTCAACATATAAAAAGAATGCAATTGTCTTAATTGGATATATATACATATATTGGAAATGAGTTAGTATCCTAGTTTGCTCTATGTTATTGTGATCAAACACTGACAATAATAACTTGTGGAGGGAAGGAAGGGTTTATTTGAATGTAAAGGTTGCAATCCATCATTGAACAAAGCCAAAACAAGAACTCAAGGCAGGAACCAGGAGACAGGAACTGAAACAGAGGTTACAGAGGAATGCTGCTTATTGACTTGCTCTCCATGGCTTGCTTGGACTGCTTTCTTACAGAACCCAGGTCCTACCCCGGGGTGGGACGACCTACAGTGGGTTAGGACTTCCCACACTGATCATAAATTAAGAAAAATCTCACAGCCAATCTGATTTCCACAGCCAATCTGATGGTGGCAATTCCTCAGTTGAGGCTCTCTCTTCCCCAGGGACTTGTTTGTGTCATTAATGAGAATAAACCAACACAGCTCTGGGGTACATTTTGATTGGTTTCCTTATTTCTCCATCTTGGAAACTCCTGGAATAAGGGACTTTGTTCACATGAGGGAGTTTTTCCCCAGAACAGCCACACAAACTTATCTTCCACTCGAGCCAGAAACTTAAGACTGAAATGCCAAGTCTTGTGAAAATGGAAAGGGTTAGAAACAGGTCTCTTTGAAAACTGAGGATCACGTTGGCCAGGGGGACGGGAGGGTGTTGGGGGAACAGCAGGGCTGTTTTTACCTGTAGTCTGAAATGTTTGTTTTGATTTTTAATTAGGAATAATAACACTTCCATGTGGCTCAAAATTCAAAGGGAATGACTGAACGAATGTAAGTAAAGCACCCACCCCGTCTTCCAGCCTCACAGCTCTTTATGGAAGCCATCAGCATCACTGGTCCTTTTGAACTCTACCTAAGATTATTTATATGTGAGCAAACAAGAAAACAAGTCTCTAATACAGGAACTCCCCGGTATTAAAATTCTAACTCAATTTCAGGTCCTCTCTCTACGTGTCTTGGCGGTCTCTACTGGTACAATGTGGCTCACTTCCTCTAAGACTGGGGACACCCTCTACTATGTTATTTACCAAGGATGTAAGTGAAAAAAGGAGGGATCTCTGAGGGTTATTTTAAGACATTTTTGTAGTATGGTTTCAGCTAAATACCAACAAGAATCCTCACTCAGTACACTGTCCCCCAGACCGGGGCCTCTTCCACCAGCGCTAGCTGCAGCTGTCTCTGTGGGCCTCAGGCTCCTCAGGAGCTAGGGGTGATTTTGCAGAAGTTCTGCTTTTCTTGTCCCCTACTCACCAAGCTCTGTACACTTTGGAGACGTGCCGCCAACTTCATGTTCTCGTCTTATCTTTCTTCTCTGCTGTGTTGTCCGTCTCCTGGATATGAGTGTCCAGGAACCATCATGGACGAAGATTATCCAGCTGCATAGAACACTGCAGGAGCCTGGGTGCTGTGTTCCTTTGGCACCTCTGTTACTCTGTCCTCCTGCCTGCTGCCCACATGACCCTCTCCCACCTCCTTACTGCGCCTACTCATCAAGCAGCCAACCCAAAGTCATGCTTCTAAACGTGGCTGGCACTTAGGTGATGTTAGGCCCCTGTTCGAATTGTCCCCCTCTGTTCAGAATGCCTGGCTTAGACCTGGTGATGGAAACAAAGCTAACTTCAGTTCCATGAACAACCAGAAAGGTGCCCTGTGCCTCTTGTTGGTGCCTGTTATTGGGTAAGCAGGCTCTCTTCCATTTTCCCATTCACAGCCATGGAGAGGACAGCACCCTGCTGGACAACCTCATTGTCTCAAAGCCCAGCGGCCCAGCACAGTACCTGCCTGATGAACTACGAATACCCGGCCTTGTAGCCAGAGGTTGCACTAGTAAGCACCTCCCTGTGTCTCTTCATTTCTCTTAAAATCTTGATCGTAAAATCTCAGCATATCGTAAGGAAAATCAACACTGAAACAGTTCCCTGTTATAATATATCCATGCGGGAGATTGTTTTTCTAGAATCTTCATTTTATATAAATGCCAGAGCATCCTTAACTTACAAATCCAAAGTCTATCAAGTTCCACAATTCAAAACTTTTTGCCCCCTCACATGAAGCCTCAGTGGAGATTTCCACCCTGGTCTCAGGGATGGATCATCTCCAGAACATGTCAGAACTAAAAATCTTAATGCAGCACAAGCTTACTTCAAGCTCTAGGGAGCTATACATGAAACGTATATTTTATGTTTATGCCCGGGTCCCACCCTTAGCCATATTTCCTGATATCTATGCATATACTCTAAAGCAGGGGTTCTCAACCTGTGGGTCAAGAGCCCCACGGGATCACATATCAGAAATTTACATCATGATTCATAACAGAAGCAAAATCGCAGTCGGAAGTAGGAATGAAACAATTTTGTGGCTGGGATCATTGCAACCCAAGGAGCTGCATTAAACGGTCGCAGCAGCACCAGGAAGGCTGAGAACCACTGCTCCAAACTCTCAGATATGATCACCTCTGGCTCCAAGCATTTGGGTAAGGGTCTTCAATATCAAGGGTGTCTATCGGCTCTACTGATGAAGTCTTGCCATATTCGGAATGGAGATGAAGAAACAGAATCGAAGATCTATTTGACTTCAATCATTGGTCGGTGGAAAAGCGAGCAAGTAAGCAAACAACAAATTAACAAACCAAAACAACAACTCAACAAAACCCACGTCTCTCAAACATTTACTTCCTGGCTGGGAAGGAGAGCTAGAGCAGGCAGTGGCTGGAGATGGCCAACAGGGATTCCTGCTCTCTGAATCGCTTATTTCTGTGCATTTCTGTGCTAAAACTTTGACGCCATGCTAAAGCTGAGGCTATTGGCCCTTGGAAGTTATTGAAATTACAATTGTTACAATTGAGCTTTACCTTAGTGACACCTGATGAAGGTTCAGAAAACGTCATTGAATCTCTGCAACTTTCCACCCATTTACCATCATATATATATATATATATATATATATATATATATATATATATATATATATATATATATATATATATATATAAAAGCTGGAAGAAGGGCCTCACAGAGGGCTAGAATTTGGCCCTGGGCCAAAATGCTCAAGGACTCCATTCTGTTATGACATAGTGCCATCTACTTTGACAATAGGCAGGACACCAACTCTGCCACAGGGTGCTGCTGGGGAAGTTTTAACTCATCGAATGCCACTATCAAGAAGGGTCGATTGCTCCTCTAGGACACTCAACTTAGGGACCAGCTTCTGAGATACCAGAAACTGAGGATCAGAGCCCTGATTTGTAGCAATGCTAGCCTGGCTCTGAGACATCCTAGCTGTGTGCCAGAGACCAGACAGAAAAGCCATGTGTCCATCTGTTTCATGACCCCAGCCCTGGGGTCCCAGACACCACCTGAAGAAGCTAAAGTATCTTTTACTTGACAACAAACTTTTCTGAACTTCTGGGTTAGTTTCCTGGGCTAGTCTTACTGTGTAGTCCAGGCTAGCCTCAAACTTGTGATTCTCCTGTCTCAGCTGCCTGAATGCCATGATTACCACAGATATGCTTGCTTTGTATCTCTCAGTTTGAGGCAATTTGTTATGTAGAAATATTTAATTGTATCAAAAGACAGTGTGGAATAGGTTGAGATGTAAATTGCGTTAAATTGAGGGGGTGGATATTGCCATGCCCAGACTTAGAGGGGCTGTCCTCTGACTAAAATAGAAGCACTCTCAGCTCTTTGTCTTGACTCATTTCTCATTTAGGAAGATATCAAAGAGTATCCATCTAATTTAATACTAGTGTGAATTGTATCACATTGTCTGCCTGCCGTCAAGATTCTTTCCCTCCGCACCGCAGGCACTCAGAAACCAAGAAGGATGTGTTATTACAGAAGAGGAGTGGGATCCCAAATGCTACTGACTTTGCAGCAGGTACCACATGGGAAGACACTGAGGCTTCAGTGCCTTGGCCCAGGATTGCTGGGATGCAATTTGAGTTGGCTGCTGGGAGGTGCCCAGAAGCTGCGGGTTTGTGATACGCTGAAGTAAGCGATGGCTTTCGATCCTAAGTGTTTCTGGAGGGAAGGGAGTGCATTCTCCTCAGCATCTGAAAGCTGGCAGAGAATGACTGCTCTTGTCTGGAGTGAAGAGGGAGGATGCTGGGTTTCAGAAGCCGTGCACAGTGTCTTGGAAATTCCTGGGTCTGCAGTGCATTCTACTCTGCTGGACTAGAACACAGACTAGTTCATGCTGGGCTCTGCCATGCCCACAGACTCTCAGTGAGTAGCATCCTCCTCCCCAGAGTGCAGTGGGTATCTTGGGCCGCTGTACGATCTAACTCTGGATGGGTTCATTCATTCAAGGAAGAGTAGCAAAGATCATACCCTTCATTTATAGAGCCGGTGTCTTCTAGAAGGAGAGAAGGCTATGGACTTTGTGGGAAAAGTTGGTACACAAGCCTGGAGGCCTGTGTTTAATCTTTGGAACTCACAATCCTTCAAACTCATATAAAGGTGGGAGGAGAGAACCCACTGGACAGAGTTATCCTCTGACCTTCACGCTCTAATAATTAATAAAGAAGTAAATGCATAATAAAGGTATTATTATTTTAAAAAGAGAGAAAGCTGGGAAGTTTGAAGAAAACAAGCCAGTCCAGCCATTTGCCCCACACTAAGTCCTTCCCAGGCAGTTCTGATCTGGGATCGCTGTGGGCTACTGTAAAGACCTGGCTCTCAGACACTCTGCAACAAAGTTGGGCATACGTAGTGATGAAGGAGGATTTGGGTGGGCTCGGGTGCAATAGAATAGCTAGCACACACAGGACAGTATAAGGGGCCTCATTGGAAGGTCAGGGTAGCCTCAAGGTTGACCTAAACACTGGGAAATCTCTGGTTCTCTTTGTATGCAGAGAAATAAGTGGTGAACAGTTCACCCCTTAATTTTTTTCCTTGGCTCGCAGCCTTGCAACTTGATACCACTACTCTCACTGTTTCCAAATGTGAGCCAGCAGCACCAGCAATAACATCTCTCTCGCAGTGTAGCCTTAGTCCTAGTGACGATGGAAGCCATGTTCCTTAGGGAGAGGCACCATGATGCCATCTTGTTATGGGTGTTGCAGTTGAAAGATACCTCAAGCCAAGCATACTGGTAACTCATTAGTGTTGCGTTCATCGCTCACAGTGCTGTAACCCATGCTAAGCAAAGTGCATCTGGCTCCGTTTTTCCTGTAAGGTATAGCCTTCTTGTGCTTGGGGACGCTAGTCAGCACTTGGACTCCAAGCTTGGGATCATTTTGATCATCAAATACCCCTGAAAATGTAAAATCTCTGACCCATTGAATGAGACCACGGGAAGCATGTTTAGTCTGTGTATAATTGTGCATGAGATATGGACCAGGGTGTCAGGATTGCCTTTGTCATTGAGCTGGGCCCAATGGGTGGTACAAGATTATTCATCTCCATATGCATTTGAGCTCCTGGGGAAATCCCAAATATACTGATATGGAGGTTAGAAATACTTTTAAAGGAATATTCAGAATCCACAGGGTATGAGGATTGCAGTGTTTACTAGGGAACACTCTATTTTCCCAACAAACTCCTCATGGCTCCCAGCTTTCCAAAGTGATTATCCCCTAAAGGCTGGGCAGGGCGTGGGAAGTCAGGTGGTGGCTCTGATGGGACATCAGCTCCTTCTAGAGGCTGATCCTTGCTTGGAACCGCAAGCCTGCAGGTTGGCCTTGGCATTAGTCCTACTGTGACCCACCCTTTGGTAATACTATTGGGACCCTAGATTGATTTTTGATGAGAAAGTTGGAAATGAGTAATTTTTCTCTGAAACATGTGGCCTTTTAACATATAGATGGCTAATTAAAATAAAAGACCATAAACAGTGTGTCATCCATGAAGCAGGGGTAACATGAGCATGTGCTTGTCATGTTAGTAGACATTCTTGCCATCTTGAATTTGGGCGAGAAGCTGGGCACTGACTCAAGTGATCTACCTGTCTGAGCAGTTGCATCTGTTTATGTCAATTACTGTATTTGATCGAGAGTCTGTCTGTTTTCTCTTCCCCTCCCATCTGTTTCCCCCTTTTCCTTCCCCTCTACTTCCCTTCCCTCTTTACTCATCCCCAGCTTTCTGAAAAAGTCTTGCTATAAAGGGTAGGCTAGCCTTGGACTTGCCACGTAGCCAGGGTGGTCTCAAATTAGATATCCTCCTGCCTTAGCTTCCTGAATGCTGGTATTATAGACATGTGCCGCTGCACCCTGCTCTATCTGCCAAAAATATAAAAATACAAATAAATTTCTGCCTTGGGAAAATGACTGAGGTTTTGGATAACTAGGAATCTTGTGTCAGTCAGGATAGCATAAGATTGGCACCCAGTGAATATATGCTATTAAAAACAACAACAACAACAACCTGGGACTGCTTAACTCTCTCCTACAGCTAATAGAGACTGCCTGACGGCAGTAACGAGGGAACTGTGACTTCACACAGGCAGAGCCGGATGATTGCCTTCGAGCTTTCAAGTGTATCAACCGTCTTGCAATAAGTGTGTTTGGGTTTCGTCTTTATCTTGTGCCTCTTGGTATAAAAGCTTTCTGGGTGGTTATGTCTGTGAAAACAAAGGCCTCTATTTTTCTTTCTCTAATAAAACTGGGTAATGAAAGATAAAGATAGGTTCGCACCATGGCTACCGCGGTTGTCAACAGCCTTTTGAGGCGTCGTTTTCTGTGAAAATCAGCTAATGAGTGGAGTTTTCCACAAAGCTCTGAGGTGGCTTTTTGACTAGGGAGCAGAAGTCAGTGACACTTTTTCCTGTGGCATGTTGAAGGGTTTTGTCTGGTTTTGTGGAGACACCAACACAGTCGGGTCTGGCGCCAATCTGGCTAATTATCGCAGGTGGATCTTTGACCCCAGGAGGACAACAAGGCCTTGGGGCACTTCTCTGTGGCCTCCTCGGGACCCTTCTGAAAGGATATGCTGCTGGTCTGAAAGCTGCTTGGGTTATAATGATTCTCGAATGGGCTTTTATGTGGACAAGCAATATGACCTGAAGCATTGGGGACACGAGAAAGGACACTTTTTATGCAGCTGGAGATGTGAGTTGAGAGCAAAAGAGATTTTAGAGATCAGCAACAAGGCACTCTTCAGCGTTACAGAGTGTCTTCCGAATGGCGAGGGGACTTGGTGAATGGCACTTAAACTTCACATTTTTGGGGGGCGGATAACAATGTGTGCTTTATGCTCAGTGTGGATTGGGTGTGGGCTTGGGAGCTTGCCTGTGCAGGCTCACCGACTTAACCGTTTCGGGGATCTGGAGGAGTTAGGGCTGAGCTGCTTAGTGTTTTAAAGGTGAGGGCACTGAGGCTATCACTTGGGAACTCACTGAGTCCCCCCTCAGTTGACCCAAAAGCATGTACCCGTCGAGGCGTAGCTTAGATGTGGCCGAGTTTCTTCACCCAGCAGACTAAAGCAGAACGGGAAATTTCTATGGCGTTAGACAGGAACAAATTTCCTCCTCTTCCTCCCTGTCTTCTTCCTCTTCTTTCTTTAAGTTAATTTTGTTATATAAAAAAGGAACTTGGAAATCAACCCCCCACCGAAAAAAAAACCCCTAAAACACTACTCACTAATATTAACCAGACGCAAAGCCTCCCATCTTGCTGTAGTTAGACGAGGCATTCTGACAAGGCTCCACCTTGGGTTTTACACCTACACTGTAGGATATGTTTTTATGCACTACTCACTACTATTTACCTAGCAGTCAACGGCAGAGTTAGAACTAAACACCACTTGGCTTTATACCCTCTTATAGAACTCAGGTCCACTAACTACAGTCTTTCCCCACCCCTAATATTTAGCCCTCCTTGTTGTCACCTTTTCTACAAGTTCTACTGTACCAAATATACACATATATTATTGGCTAGGTTGCAAATATGAGGGAGACCACATGGATTTTTTTTCATTCTAAGGTTTATGACCTTATTATGCATTCAAAATAAATTCTTTTTCATGAAGATTTTGCGACTGTGTTTTCCTTTAGAGCTTAATAGCATTCCACTTTATATCTGCTTTCAGTCACAGGGTGGCCGCAAGCTCATTCGAGAGAAAGACAGGTCATGTAAGAAGTGGAGTGATGCATTATGGGTCCACTAATTACTAACAGTAAAGGTGATCCAGATGATCTCGCCCTCTCTTTCAGTCTGGATGCAGCGGCCACGCCCTCACTAGTTTACAGACTAGAGGCAGGAGACTGAGGCCTGTGCCCTTAGGAGGGGCAATTGGCTCCTTGTCATGGTGCTTTCTTCAAAGTACTGTCACAGTCAGCTGGATATTCCAGAGCTTGTGAGGCTGTGATATTAACTGCATCTCTGGAAAATGCCATGGGATAGGGACAGGTGTGCAAGCATCCTTTCCCACCAAGGCCTCCTGCCTTGTTTTTCTAAGTCAAGACACTAGGCCTTGGCCGAGGTGGGAAGGACCTATTCTATGGACTCTGCTAGGGGTGGAGACTTAAGCACCAGGCCGAATCAGTGCCCTCAAGGCACGTCAGTGTTGGTGTTTCTGTGATTGGCCTCTCATAGGTCTGGTTTTCATTTCTCAATTAGCTGCTGTCATCATGCTAGGATTTCATAGCCCGCAGGAACTTTGGCCATGCTGGGGTAACTGTCTTGTGTGGATGCGGTGAGGCCCCCATCCCTAAACGACTGGCAGCTTAGTAATGCATTGGTAAGTACAGAAGCCGTGCTCACCAGCAGGCTGCTTACTCCGGACTTCTGGGAACCATCCTTCTCTTCTCCTTGTGGAAAGCTCACCAGGTGCCTCATGGGAGAGGTTAATTAATGCAATTAACAACGGATGCCTTAATTGCAGCTGTTTAGAGAGACACTTTAGTGTTATCATTGCCATTATTGTTATTATTGTTTTGTATACAAGTCCCTGCACACTTGGATATCTCTTTAGTAAAGCAAATAAAACCGTAATTAGGTACAGCCTAATTTAAAGAGCAGCAGCCGCCTGGAGCCGGAAACCATAATTCGACAAGGAGCATTCTTGACAAATATTTTGTTGGTGCAGTAACCAGCTATGTGCCAGAGAGTGATACTTGGCTCCTGGAGAGCTCTTACCGGCAGCCTGGCCACAAGAGGACTACTGGACAGAAGCAGACAGACTGCCTGCAAACTCTTGAACAAGCCTGGAGATGAGGGTGAAGCTAACAGAAACACACTCATGTCCATGGCTACAAAAGCAGTCAGTGTTCTTAGATGCTGGGTAGAAAGAGGGAGTTAGAAAAAAAAAAAACCCAGAAGCAATGTGCTGTGTTCCGACTGTGGCTTGGGATGCTGAGTAGGGAAGAAACTGAGATCAATCAGATCAGCAGATGAAACCATCAGTCAAGAAAGCGTGTCTCGAAGGCCTTGACCATGGAGTCTCTTCTGTTTCCCAACAGCACAAGAGGCTCATAACGGGAAGTTGGTGTATAAATATGCTAATGACGGCCTCTTTAAGTGAAATTAATGCCCGGATTGTGTGCATGAAGCAGCCCTTCATTATCCCCTGTGATATGAAGATATGTCGGAGATTCTTCCGGGCCTCTCGGTGACACTCTTCGTACAAAATTTATCTCTTTTATGGGTTTGAAGCTCTTTCAGATACATATCAAAGACCTTTCCATGCCTCTACCATGCATAATATATTCTGCAACAGCTCGTAATAAATCATCTTCCTTCCCTGACTGGCTAGCATGAGCTGACATGGTTGTTGCCAGGGCTGAAAAGATTTGGAATCCTTATATTTAATTCTTTGCCTCTCACAGAAGCACCTTCTGTCTTTCCACTTTTCCAGAGGAGTCCCTACAGAAGAAGGAGGAGTTGGGACCAGCCCCTAAGTTTAGATCTGTTTTTAAAGGCAGTCATGGGTGGACGATCCAGGAAGGGTAGCACACTGTCACTGTCACTGTCACTGTCACTGTCACTGTTAACAGGATAGCTCACTCTCCTCTGTCTCGCTTTTTGCTTCCAGAAGCAGGTATAGTACAGATACTGGCTTCATTTTCAAAGCACTTAGGTTAGGCAAGGAATTACATAATCACTGGTTGCATCTGAGGGAAGCACAGAAGGGGTTGTTGGTTGGTTGGTTGGTTTTTTGCATCTCAGTGAGGAGAAAAGCCAAGACAAAGGGGAAGGCTGTTCAAAATGGAGGCCTCCGGACTTGTTCCTAAGTCACTGCTGGCTGCTTAGCGTAACAGTTTCTAGTCTATGGCTTGGGAGAGCGCCAGAGCAATAGGAGTGCAAGCCTGAAGAGTCAGCAGAGTAGAGTAGAAGGCTACATTTGTTTTTTCAAGAAATAGAGATTACCTTTTCGTACGGTTATTCCCCAAGGCCAGTGTGTATTCAAGAAAACGCACCCTGTAGATCAAATGGCTGCATAGGCTCCCTGGGCCGCTCAGGTGTTCTTGCTTTTTTGTTTTTTCTGTAAGTTCAAACTTTAAATTTACTGCTGAACAGATGATTGGGTGACACTTTCTAGACTCTCTTGCAGCTAGGAGTGATAATGATAATTCAGATTAAGTTTCCTAAGTCATACACCTGGGAAAAGTAACAGAAACAATAACAGAACCCAGAACAATTCAGTTCCCTAACACACAATCTTTATTGCTTTTTTTCTTATTTTCCTCAATTTAGACTTCCAGTAGGACCACTTTTAAATTTTCTAGAGAAAAAAGAGTAAGCCTTACTTAAAAGTGGATTTTTACCTTACAGCAGTATTATTATTAGATACTGTATTTTATATGAAAGATATAATATAATAAATAAAAGTACATCATTTAAATAATCAATGAATAGTTTAAGTAATAGATATATTTTGATTAGTTTTATTGAATTTACTCAGTTTAAATGCAATAAAATTTGTGGGCTTTTGATGAATTGTTTGGTGAAAAGATGGATAGAGGATATGGTTGTCTAAGGGGCTGCTATTTTAATGATCCAAGCTGAATGACCAAATTTGCCAGTGATGCTCTGAGTGGCTATTTATATACTCAGAGACAATGTATACTACATGTTTGAGTTTGCATAGAACTCAATGGAGCTGTCTGAACTATAGCAGGTTAAGGATGAGGATCCAAACTCAGAAGACTCTGAGTTCCAAAAATCCAACAAGTGGCCTGAAAGCCAAGTTCTCTGTTGAACTGGACAAATGTTTCCTCAGTTATAAACCTGGACCCGAGGAAACCAAGACCCATCTCTCTGGAGTTCCTGGAGGCCAGAGCCCCAAAGTAAGGCAGCTTGCTTGCCAGCTGTTTAAAACTTGGCCTAGGAGCTTTGAGGACAGTGCCATAGTCTGGCTGACCACAGAAAGTCACAGCTGAACTTCAGACATCTCCCTACAAAGGTAATATGAGATGGTTCATATTTCCTGAGACTAAGCTCAGTCAATACATGAAACTTCACTACACATGTCTCCTTGGAAGCAGTCTTATATTTCTATAGGAGGCTATACTAGGAAGAGGAACTATGTATCTTTTTATTAGTAACTTTTTCTTGAGACTTTCATACATATATTAAATGAAATATGGTCATATAAATTTATGCTTCTCATCCTCCAACTCTCACATCACCTCAAACACCATCTTCTCCAGATTTTATTTCCTTCTTCTACTCTTTCTCATTCCCTCTCTTCTCCTCTTCCTTCTCCCCTTCTTCCTCCTTCTCCTTCCTCCTTCTAAAGGCTACTAAGTAGCACATATTGATAGGCATGAGCATGGGGGCATCCACTGGAACATTGGAAACTACCAATGGGTACACCCTAAAATTAGAATGATTATCTCTCCCAGCAGTCACCACCTGCCATTAACCCCTGAATAAGAGGCGAGATCTGAAGAGCACTTCTTTCACCTGTGCAGGACATTTTGCTGGCTTTATATTTCTAGGTCTTAGGCAGGTAACCCCAGCTGCTGTGTGTGTGTGTTTATGAGTACAATAGCCATATTGTGTCCAGAATCATTTCACAGCACTTTTTTAATCCTCTGGTCCTTACATTCTTTCCTTCTCTCCTGTGCTAATTCCCTAGGAGTTGGTGAGGATTGAGATAGGTGTCCCATTTCAGGCTGAACACTCAGTCTCTTCTCCACAATTCAACCCATCGCGTTGATATATACTATTGACAACTGTCAAAAGAAACTTCCTCTCTGGTCAGCTTGAGGGAATCCTGGGTCTAAAGGTATAAACACAAACATTAAGAAGGGAAATCGACTGCATGGCAATTTAACAAAATTCCAATAGCAGGTTCTACCCTAGAGATTCCGGCCTCCCCAGCCTCCTGCTCTTAACCAGGAGTACAGTACTAGGCACAAAAATACCTCTCGTGAAGCAGCTCAAAGCCACACATAGAAAAGTTATCACACAAAAATTGAGCTACTATTGTCCTAACGGGCAGATCTTGTCTGGAAGATCATTGTGGCATGCAGTATTCAGTGTTGTGTAAGACCATCAATGTCTTTTCTCCCCCAGTAGCCTCCATAGCACTTTCTGACACCATGAAAGCTAGCTGTCAGGAAGGAAGTTCTTTGCTTGGTTTGAGACTTATTTTCCTTTGTCCTGCAGCCAAAGTGTGTGGTGTCTTGAGCAGTAATATTTTGCTATGCACTTTTTGTAGGTATCAAAGGACAATGGCACTAGCCTGGATTGTTTTGGAGACCACTGGGCCTCCCTGAGGACTTAACTCATAGTTAAGTATCCCATGTCTTTTGTCTTAGGTAGGATTTCCGTTGCTTTGATAAAACACCATGACTAAAAGCAACTTGGGGAGAAAAGGTTTATCTATCACACATCTTCACACTATGTTCCATTATTGAGGAAAGTCAAGGCAGGAATGCAAGGCAGGAATCTAGAGGAGTCAGGGACTGACACAGAGGCCATGGAGGAATGCTGCTTACTGGCTTGCTCCTCATGGCTTGTTCAGCTTGCTTCCTTATACAACTCAAGACCAGCCCAGGGCTGACTGCACTCACAGTGAACTGGGTCCTCCCATGTCAGTGTTAACCAGGAAGTGTCCTACAAGTCTTGCATAGAGGATAATGTTTTGGGGGTATTTTCTCAATTGAGACTCCCTCTTCCCAAAGGACTCTAGTTTGTGTCAAGTTGGCAAAAAACTAACCAACATATTTTGTATGTGGTTTTCATTTAACAATTCATGTCTTCTCAAAGTGACATTGTCTAACTATATAGGATAGTTCTGTTCAAACTATTTTTAACAGTTACGTTTTGAAATCAGTTTGTTAACTAGTAAAGTTCCATAAAGATCTCTGTCTCTTTCTCGCTCTCACTCTCACTCTCTCTGTATTTGGTTAACCCAACCTCTATCTTCTTCTCTTTCCCCTCCCTGATTAATCATTACGTGAATTCTACTATCCTGCCAATTTTATTTTTATTTGGGTTTTGAGGTAGTAGGCTTCTACATGGCTTTTCAGACCTCCCTTCCTTTGGATTAGCCTTCTTTGTACATCACAATTGCTTCCCACCCCTCTAAGCCTTTGTACTCCCAGTTGCATCAGGTATCTTCTCAGAAGGTGCCATGAAGATGGCCCGGGTCTGCTCTTCCTAATGTAATAACATGGGAAAGTACTTTCCAACCAAGGGTGACTTCATCCTCAGGAGACATTTGAAAATGTCTGGAGACATTTTATATCTATATCCAGGTTGTAACTGGAGACGGTGAGACTTTGATGTCCAGTGGGCTGAGGCCACAGATGTTATTAGACACCCTTGAATCCAGTACAGGCTTTTCCTGCTCACAATGTCCATAGTGTTGAGGTTCTCGTTGCTGTGAGAAAAGCAGATTATAGAAGGGAAGGTTCCTTTCAGCTCACAGTGTATGTCAGCATGCTGCACCATGGCAGGAGGGCATGATGGTGGTAACATGAAACAAGTGCTCAGGAAGCAAGACAGGTGACTACCGGCATTCTGTTAGCACTCTCCTTTTCATTTAGCACTGGACACCAGACAATTGAATAGCCCTGGCTAAAATCGGGGTGAGTCTTCCCAAATCATTAATTCTTTCTGAAAATCCCTTCACAGGCAGGCCAAGAGGCATGTCTTCAAATGATGCTAAATTGCATGATGTTGACAATCAAGATTGAAGATTCAGTGGGGCTAGAGAGATGGTTCAGTGGTTAAGAGCACTGTATGATCTTCCAGGGCTCATGAGTTCAATTCCCAGCAACCACACGGTGGCTTGCAACCATCTATAATGGGATCTGATGCTGTCTTCTGGTTTGTAGATGTACTTAAATAAATAAATAAATAAATAAATAAATAAATAAATAAATAAATAAATCACTCAATCAATCTTAAAGAAACCCATTCCATCCTGGTTTATCGATTTTTTTTACAGTATCTTAGTTGGTGTACAAAGTCTTTTGGACAGCAGTCTCCCTAACATTTGGAGTGAAATGCCCCAGCCACCCAAGCTGTTACAGTGTTGCAGCTACCTTCTCTCTTGCTGTGACAAAACACTGACCAAATGCAACTTTGTAAAGAAAGGGCTTATTTCCTCTTACACTTTGGAGCGACAGTACATGGCCAAGGGAAGCCAACACAGGAACCAGTTGGGAAGTGAGACCTGAAGCAGACTGTGGAGGAACAGTGCTTACTGTCTTACTGGCTCATTCTCCATAGCTTGCTCGGTTTGCTTTCTTAAACAGCCTAGGACCACCTGCCCAGGGTTGGTACCTCCAGTGTTCAGGAGCCTCCCACATCAATCACTAACCAATAAGATGCTTCCTGGATATTCCCAAAGGCCAATCTGATGGAGATAATTTCTCAACTCAGGTTTCCTCCTCCCAGGTGGCTAGTTTATGTCAAGTGACAAAAAAGTAACCAGCACATCTGGGCAGCACCCCTGCTGCCTCCCCATTCCTCTCAGGATTGCCCACCACAGTCTCCTGTGCACTCGTCTGACTACCACTTCCTACTGCATATAGAAGGACACCATTTATATCTTTTATCCAAATTAATTTGCATTTAAGATGTTGTGACTTTAAGGGAGTCACATTGTTCAGAAATATAAACAACCATTTTGTGTGTGTTTTGCAGACTCTCTTAAGATATTTACTTGATCTACAAATAGTTCAATAACATACCACAGGAGAACAAATAAGACAATGAAGATGTATGCAGGAAAAAAAGCAAACCTCCCGCCCGACACCCCTCCATCCCACTTGAATCCCGCTTCCCTTTCCAGAGGCCCCTGCTGTGGCACTTCAGTGTCCAGTTTAGTATCTGTATAGTTTCCTCACATTTACATTCAAAACTATGCACATACAGATTGTATTATTTACTTTCCTCATAGCTGCCACCGAGCGCCAAATAAAAGCAACCTAAAGAAGGAAAGGTTTGTTCTAGCTCATGGTTCGAGAAATGCAGTTCCTTAAGGTGGGAAGGCATTGGTGGTGGGCAGCTAGCGTGACAGGTCACATCTAGAGAGATGAACAGGAACAGGACCAATGAACAGAGACGCTCTGCCGGAAGTGGGACTAGGCTCTAACCCCTAAAGCCCACCTCCCAGTGGCCCACTTCCTCTAGCGGGGCTTTACCGGTTTAAGGTTCTACATCCTCCCCAAACATTGCCACTACCCGAGGAAAACCAGTTCAATCACGTGACTGGACCGCAAGGAAGCATTTCATATTTAACCATAACAGAGACATAGAGTTTTCTATTAGTATTTGATTCTTGTGCTCGGGCTCATGTATTACTGTATCCGGTCCTTTCCCTCTCCCCTTTCCTCCCTTTATGGTGATGGGTCTTAAGAAACCTTTCTTTCTCCCATTTTCATTTTCCAGTTCCCATTTCCACATGGAATTCTTGAGTTCACTTTATCCTATTGGCTGCCATGTAGTATGGTGTGGTTCCAGTATGCTGCGTTTGGGTGTTTGTAGTGCGGTAATTCTCTAAGGATATATTTAGCCTCTCTGGCTCTTAAGTGTAGACCCAGAACTTGATAAACACTTGAACTCCAAGGTACTTAGCACTCCCAGACTCAGATGCTTTTCACTTGTTCCCTGGTTTTATTGGCTGTAAAAAAAGGGGGGGGGTGGATTATTGAAGCCACCCCGTCCCAGTTTAAAAAAAAGCACAGTTACACAAACATCATCTTTCATCTTTTCTAGAACTCAACGTGGGAAGGGAACAATTAGAATCATACTGAATTTTCTTCACTGGCCACAGACTTCTAAGCAATGAAGCCCGTGTCTTAAAAAAAACACTAAGCTTAAGAAGTATTTTTATTTACTTTCCTAGAACGTCCATTTCACAGCCGACCAGGCTTTAGGCAGGATATCAGTTGATTCTGATGATTCTTTATTTCACCTTGGCATGTCTTTTATCAGAAATCATATGAGAACTTTTTAATTTATGGGCTTTTATTGCAATCCTCAATTCACCCTGAGTAGTGTATTATTAAGAGTTCTAGAGGTTCTTATTGTCCCTTATCAAAGAATTGTATCTTAGTGCAATTCATCTGTAGTCATTCTTCACAGAAAGATTCTTTCATATTCTCTTTCTTTCATCATGCGACAACTCTTGAATACATCGTTATTTCCCAATGAGCTTATAAATTATTATCATTAGGCAATTTTTCATATAATCTGATTTTATAAACTGTTTCTTTTTATTATCGTTAGCGGGAAACCAGTAAATGCATCTGTCTGTTTTGATCCCCATTGATAACAGTAATAGAAAAACTAAGTGCGGACATCTTACTGAGCTATGAACACACTGGCTATGTAATGACTTCAGACCAGGATATGAACGTGCACACAGTCTAGTGCCACGGCTCTTTCTTTTTCTTTTTTTTTTTTTTTTTTGGTTCTTTTTTTCGGAGCTGGGGATCGAACCCAGGGCCTTGCGCTTCCTAGGCAAGTGCTCTACCACTGAGCTAAATCCCCAACCCCTACCACGGCTCTTTCTAAAGGGCACAGCTGCCACCCACCTGTCCTGTCATCGCAGCTGGTAATGATGAGTGATAGAAAGGTCTTTTGGTTGTGTGTGTGTGTGTGTGTCCTCAGGCTTGAAGCCAGGGCTTCTGCACAATAGGCACCTTATCATTCTCTCCCCAAGTCACATCCTCAACCTCCCAAATGTCTTCAAGTGTATTATTTTCTTCTCATAGAAGTGAGTTCAGAGAATGTTAATGTACGGCTTACCTTTATTTTACTTTGTGTGTATGGCTGATTTACCTGCAGTCATGTCTGTGTACCACATGTTTGTGCTTGGTGCCCATGGAAGCTGGAAGAAGGGTTCAGATTCTCTGGAACTGAAGTTACAGGCAGCTGTGAGCCGTCATGTGGGCACTGGGAACTGAACCCCGTTCTTCTGGCAGAGCAGGCAGTATTCTTAACCATTGAGCCATTTCTCTAACCCTGTTCTACATTACTTAAAATGAAAAGGCAGACGCACGAACTCCATAGAAGTATGCAATTCACTGTATGGACTGGGAACCTCAGAAAGAGCTTCCAACACCCACTCCTGCACTCTCCTGCTTTCCCCTTCCTAGAGAACACTGGCTTTTGCTTCACATAAAAGTGCAGACTTTTTCCCAAGTAAAAGCTAGAAGGTACGTTTCCCACACGATTTCTACTTTATTTACTGCGGTAGATACGGTGATGTTCGTGTATTGCTAACCAT
Organism: Rattus norvegicus; assembly: GCF_021556685.1. Lineage (NCBI taxonomy): Eukaryota > Metazoa > Chordata > Mammalia > Rodentia > Muridae > Rattus > Rattus norvegicus. The sequence goes on from NC_141536.1 coordinate 134,449,416, forward strand.
GCATTCTATCACTGAGTCATACCCCAGCCCATTCCCAAAATGGCTTTAGATCAGTATTATTCTACAGCACATAGGCACAGGTGAAGATAACTATTATCATTTTCTCTGTTCGCCATGCTAACCTCCAGCCCCATGTGACATTGTTCGGTGAAACTGTGGGACTGAATTTCAATTGTGGTTTACTGGAGTTATTTAAACTTAGAGAGCTTCCATGGCTAGCGGTCTCTACACTAGCTAGTGTAGTTAACCGTCCAGAGTTGGAGGCATGGGCACTTGGCATTACTGCTTGATTCCGTGAGTCTGGAGAACTGAGAATGAGTCTTTTTTCCCATTCCAGGAAATCCAGCAGGGGGACTGAGCATTAATGCTCCCTTGAACAGTGTCCAATCCACCAAGTGGCACAGCCTGTCAACATGTAGAGAATTCGAATGGGAAAGTGCTCACTCCTCAGGGACATCTATATCACAGTTCCGCCCTCCGACGTTCGGATATCACTGTATAAAAGGGAGCAGGAAGAGTGTAAGAGGGAGAGGTGATGGGTGGCTACAAGGAAGCTGTTTTCCAGACACACCAGGGAAGTTGTACAGATGAACTGATTGTCATTGTGACAGCATGCGGGAGACCAAATCCATGCACGAAGAGGGAAGCCAGGTACCGTGTCCTACGTAACTGAGAAACTGTTAGCAACTGATAGGTACTAGGGGAGAGAGAGAGAGAGAGAGAGAGAGAGAGAGAGAGAGAGAGAGAGAGAGAAAGAGAGTCAGTTTTCCTTAAGCATGTGGCTGGTGGTAAGTTAACCATGGTCTAGCAGAAGGCCACATATCCAAGGGTATATGAGCTGCACAAATTGAAATTCCCATGTTTAGAAAAAAGGGAGAGTACCCAAAGCTGGGTGGGTCAGGAAGGGAGTGGATGGGGGGGCGGTGAATATGATTAAAAATACATCTCATGAGATTCTCAAAGAGCTAATACAAATTGTAAAAGATTTCAGATAAATGAGACTAATACATTGTCAAAAATAAAAAAGAAGAATATAGTTAATATTCATGATTGCTTCTTCCCAGAGTCCTAGTTGTGGCTTAGGCTCTCTCCTCACACCGTTACATGGATTAGTCTGTATGATCCTCCTCACACCAGTGATGAAGGATCTATATTTCTCACCTAAGCCTATCTATGACCTTTGTGTGTTCTTTAAACATATTTATTTAATTGTATTAGCATATTGTATGAAATAGTGAGGTTCTTCATGGCACTTGCATACATGGGTGTGTGTACTTTGATCATGTTTTCTGCTTTCCATGCTCTAATATAATGCTTGTTTAGGTTTTAAAAATCTATCTGTATGTGTGAATGCATGTTGCCCTTTGAGGTCAGAGGGCATTGGACACCCTGACCCTAGAGTTATAGCCAATTATGAGCTACCAGGTGGGAGTCTGCCGCAGGAGCAGTAAGCACTCTCTGGCTTGTGCTTTCTTCTCACACAATTATAAATGTTTGTTTTTCTAGGGCACTTTACTTAATATGACCTTCTATCTGGCAACACAAATGTTCCTCTGTCTCCTGTTCGTGTCTGTTCCTGTCTCCACCGTGAACCTTTGCTCTTTCACAGGAGGGCCTATCAACTCTGGTCTTCTGACACAAACGTGTTCTTTGTAGTAGGGTGTCTTGTGCATCGCAGACTACTGACCAGTACTGCTGGTCCCCACCCTCTGGATCTTTAGATGCTGTAAAATGAATGGTATAATCTCAAAAATAAAATAGAGTTCAAAAGAATTTCAACTAATTAAGGAATTTGGATAGTATTTAATGTGTTATGTATAGAGGCTTTCCAGAGGTAGAACCCAGGGCCTTGAGAGATGCTTGCTGCTTTTCCAGAGGGCCTGAATTGCAGTTCACAGTTGCCTAGCCCAAAGGGATCTGTTTTTCACATGTAATATACACAAGTGCATACTCATACTTATATATATACACATACATTTTTAAAAAAATCTTCAAAAAGCATAATCTGTTATAAATCTAAATGTACAGGCCAGAAACATCATAGTTTAGTTCTACTATTTTCATTCATGTCACAGATTATGGTTCTCTTCTCCGTGAGTGCCTTTATATGATGATTTAGTTACCTGTTTCTATGCTCAAGTTTTGCTTTTATTTGTGAGATTATAATGAAATTACATCAATCCCCCTTTTCATTCCTCCATCCAAATGTTCCATATACTGCTCCTTTAGATTCATGATCTTTTCCCTCATTAATTGTTGTTACATTCAAATATGTATATACATATATATTTATAAATATAACTTAGTCTATATAATGTATCATGTGGTTTGGGTATTGACTAAATACCATTTGAGTATCGAGGCTTTGTGAACACAGCCTGCTTCATTTCTCTACCTTTTCTCAATTTCATGTCTTTTATTAACATTTTATTTTTTTCCAGGAAGACAGTCTGTATTGTTTGTTAACTCCCCCCCCCCCCCCGAACATCTTGCCGTGCTTTTGTTTTGATTAAAAAATGTCTTCTAATTCCAATATAATTGGTTATTGTTGGTAGAACACTACTAATTTCTTGAGTGTTTATCTTGCACACAGAAATCTGCTGTGTTCTTTGGTTAAATATAATTGTCTTCAAATCTTCTAGACTTCTCTGTGCAGATAATCACATTGTCTGCAAATTGAAACCATGTTAACTCATCACTTTATATTCCCTCACCTTATGACTTCTTTTTTTTTTCTTATTAAAAACTTGCTTTACATACGATCTATTTTGATCATGGTTTTTCCCTTTGCTCTCCTCGTTGCATTGTGTAAGACCTCCAGGAAAGTGCTGAATAGGGGGCCTCAACAGAGAGACACTATCATGTTGCAAGCAAAGAGACAAAGACCTGATTCGCCCAAGGCCATCTCATAAATTAGAGGCAAAAGAATTTTTCCATTTCCAGGTTTGCAAATCCTTTATCTGTTTCTGCTTCTTTCATTTTGGTTAAATTGGTTAACATAAAAACAATTTGCTATCTGAGCTCTTTTGATTTAAACCTCATGACAGTCTCCAGAGAAAGTTTGATTACAGTGTATCAGGACTTTGACACTGCCATGAGGCCTCTGTTACTCTCTTCTGTTGCAAACACTTATCTGTTATTATAACTGACACCTACATTTGGTATAACTCCACTGGCAATATCCATGGAATGGGGTCATTTTGTTTGTGAGAGAGATTAGGAAGGTGTGGGTGAATTCTGTAGTGAAACTAAATATGTTTAATTCTTCACCTAAAATTAAGCAGGCAACTGTCTTAGGAACTTTACAATGTCACCTCAGGGCATGTTTATGGCAATGCTCTGGTTTGTATATTATTATCCTCACTTTGCAGATAAGGAAACAATGTCAGGATATCAAGCAATGCGCTCAAGGCCTTTTGTGTTTAACCTTTCACTTGACGCAGTTCTAGGTTGGACACAAAACTATCTGTCCTGTATGCCATTGGGTAGAGACATGCAGAAGTAGCATAGGATAAGTTGAGATTTAGATCAAGTGTCAGGACTGAATTCTTGTCATTACTTTAGTGAAAAGTGATTGCAACAATAAAGAATGAGAAATAAGGATGATATCTTCTGGCATCATTTTCACATAAATATATTGAAACTATCAACATTTGATTGAGAAAATGCTCCTATAGTCTGGGTACATAGCCCATTATGTCTTGTCTATAAAACAAATGTGGACAGGAAGTTCTGTTTATACCGTTTTAAGGGTAGGGAAACTGGGGTTCTTGGAGATGGAAAGACAGTTCACAGATTTCTGGGCCAGGTCGCACGCTGCTCTGTGCCCCCATCCCCATGAGTAGGCGAGTCAGCCGTAAGCTTCGGTTCTGTTGGCTTTCCAGCTGACACAACGCATTTCAGCAGCTGAACTTCAAAGAATCATTTTCATCATTATGCAGTGGAGAAGGGCGTCTATAAACATGAGTACATGTTTCCAGACCGAGGAGGTAATATCCATGACAAGCAGCCATTATCTGGAACATCTGCTGAGATGTTCCTCCCGGCTTTACATGATGCTGTACGGCGCTGTGCTTCAGGTGTACTGAAAGCCCTCCAGCTCTGACCACGGTTCCTGCGATCCCTCGGTGTGATGAACGAGGTGTCTGTTGATCGTGGAGTACGGTGCTTAATCAAGCACTTTGGCTTCTGATCAAATTTTCTATATTTTTAAACCATAATTATAGCTATAGCCAACACTACTTATCTTGCTTTATAATTTGCATAGTGATTCCACATTCAGTGTCTCTAAGCATTTAATGCTCCAAACAGCTCTGCTCAGCCATTGTTAATATGGCCCTCATGACAAGGTTTCTGAGCCTGCTCACATGTATTGACAAAGATATTATCCTTTGGGGGGAGGAGATTTTTAAAATATGATTTAATGAGCTCCTGTTTAGGCTTAACTGTGTTCAGGAAAGAGGACAAATGAATGTAAAATGGTTGGCTGGATCTCCTGGGAAAGAGTTTTGGAAAATTGGCCGTACTCTATTTTTTTTTGTATGCTTAAACTCTTTTCTTTAAAACAATTTAACTTATTTATGTGTGTGTGTGTATGTGTGTGTGTGTGTGTGTGTGTGTGTGTGTGTGTGTGTGTGTGAGAGAGAGAGAGAGAGAGAGAGAGAGAGAGAGAGAGAGAGAGAGAGAGAGAGGTACCAGAAGTTAACACCAGATAACTTTCTTTATGGTGATGCCCGTTATTTATTTATGTTTACCTGTTTATTTCTACTGAGAGGACATTCTCATGTTGTAGCGCACAGGTGGAGATCAGAAGCCGATCTCTGAGGCCATTTTCTCCGCCTGTCATGTGGGCCGAAGCTTGGTGGCAGCTGCTTTAAGTCCAGGAGACATCTTCCTGGCCACTCTATTTCATTTGTTGAGACAGGGTATCTCACTGAGCTTAGTTGGCTGGCCAATTAGTTCCAAGAGATCCATCTCTCTTTACATCTGCCCCCCATTCCTAGTGAAGGTTCTAGGGGAATCCCTGGACCCATCTTTTATGTGGGTGCTGGGAATCCCAAGTCAGGTCTTCAGGCTTATACAGTAGGCACATTAGAGATTAAGTCATGACCCCGAAACCTAAGAACTTAATTTAACATATGCATATGAGTAGTCTTTTAAATTACAGGTATACCGTATTTTAGAATAACATCATGTATCTCACAAGGCTGGGTACAAAGCAGTCCCATGGACTGTCACTGCCCTGTCTCCCCTGTCACAACACATACTCAACATGGACTCCCTGCTGTGGAGGAAGAAGCTTGACACTCCCCTGTGTCTGCCTCTCTCTTTGCTCTTGAGCTCTCATAATGGCTATGGAACCTCTGAGCTTACTTTAAAGGTTTTTTTTATTTTCATTTAATTCTTTGTGAATTTTTAAAAAGATGTTGCGAACCTTTTCTGGCTCTATTATCATATTTTAATTCTTCCTTTCCATTCTCTGATTGTTCCCTTGACATCTGATATTAGGTTTGATTACTGGTATATGAACATACCTTGATTTCTCTGAAAAAAGTATTCACGATAATTTTATTTTGGAGGCTTTCCTTAGTAGCCAATGAGTCTGCTGTAGTTTGAGGGCTCCAGTTCACAGTGTGGAGTTCTTACCTGTCTGTTAGATGAGCTTCAGCCTCCCTCAGGCCTACTGCCCTCTGGATCCAAACCCATTCATTCTAGCCTTCCTGAGGGTGAATCTCAGCCTTCTGCAAGGCGAGGGAAGAGGCAGCTTTGTGTGAGGATGTGCTCACCCCGTTAAGTTCCAGACCTCATGGGTCCTGGGGTCCTGCTGCTGGGAAGAATCCGAGGTGTTCAGGGGACAGTGGGTGTGCAGTTCTGTATCACCCCTTCATCTCCCACCCCACCCTGCTGAGCTGGATGTTGTCATCCACTCTCCTACTCTTCGTATGTCTTTTAACTTCCTCCCTCCGTGTAAAAATGATTTTAAAGGACTTGAGGAGGACACAGCGATGGCTACTTAAGCTCCATCTTTCAGATTTAACCAAAGGCTCTTGAATCTTGTCTTCAGGAAGCAATCAATTTTCCCACTTAGCTGGAGAGAGCTGGAGAGTTTTGAGGTCTCATCGATTCGTTCGCTTCGTTGTCCTCGGCGATGGGGGTGCCCCTTTCCCTAGCAACTGCAAGGGGGCGTAGGGAAGTGGTTTTCCGTCTGATGTAACAAGAAACACAATAGGTGGAGAAAGATCTCCAGGTTGGCCGCTTTCTGGTGAGACTTCTTGTCATTAGGAGAATGTGAGGTTTGTGGACCGTGGTCAGTTTTGACCTGTAAACTAATTAAATATAGAACAAAGAAGAAGAAAGTAGGACACACCAGACCATATCACACAAGCCAGTGTGTTTTAGAGTTATTATTAGACAGGGTCCTAGGTAGCTCAGGCTACCCTTGAACTTACATGATAGCAGAAGATGACAATGAACTTCTGATCCTCCTGCTGCCCCCTCCCTAGTGCTGGAACCATAGGTGTGTGCCACCATGTTTGGTTTAGCCAATGCTGGGCATCACACTTAGGGGTTTGTGCTTAGCAAACACCCTGTCAACTAAAATACACCTCCAGTGGTAACTGTTTTGTGTGCATACTAAAAGAGTATGTATAAATGTTATTTACCACTATAAAGGACGTAATTTTTACAAGCGTGTGGGCAATGATATTTTGAAAATATAATGAATTTAAAATATTCAGTGCTCATCTTCCTAACCAGTTGACTGAATACTGGCAGTGGTTGCAGACCCTGTCTTAACCAGGGGACCCCTGGGAATCTCTTTAAATTAGTAGAGTGAGGGAGTGGACATTAGGCAGCCTCATCTATTTACCTGGTCCATTCATCTTCCTGTCTTGGACTTTCTCTTGTGATTTTTCCTTGGGATACAACACACACACACACACACACACACACACACGCCTCATGTATACTCAGACACCTATGCATACACACACACTCTCTTATTTATCCCAGAAAGGGAATCCACAATGGCCAAGTATTGATTGCACCAAAATTCAACTTGGTGAGCTACTGAATTTTTATAGGGGTCCTGAACAGGATCAGGGCTGACTTAAATGCAGCCACATCATGGAAAAGCCCATCCCAACATGGGCGATGACCCATAGAAGCTGCAGCCCTGGAACTCTCTTCACAACTTGAAGGCAGCCCTCCATGTCCAAACCATCTCCTCCCAGCTGCTTTGGAAGTCAGTCTCCCCCTTAGCAGTCATTGTTGCTTCTACAACCCCTGTGAGGAAACCTGGTAAATCTGGCACAGTTTGGATTTCCCAGGCACATGAAGTTTGTTGACTTCTGAGTCTCAGGAATTGCTCTACTTCCTCCTGGAGGCAATTTTTCAGTCAGGAGGAAAGTACTATGTCACACCTTCCTGGGGACTCCTCTGTTCTTATATCTGCTGCAGCTTCAGTGCATGATACTTGTCCCATGAGTTTTAGTTGTGACCTAGGCCAAACCATAGCCAGTTCCCCCTTGGAGTTCGTGTGAGGATAAATATGACTGAGATAGGGGTACAGCATTAACATTGAAGTGAATCTTGAGCTGGGGAGGAGGCTCAGTCCATGCAGTGTTTGCCTTGAAAGGATGAGGACCTGAGTTCCACTCCCTAAACCCATGTAACAGAATGATAGATGTGGTACTTGGGAGGCAGAGACTGGTGGATTCTTGGGGGCTGCTGGCTCACCAGCTTAACCTAATTGGTGGGTTCCAGGCAGAAAAAACCCTGTCTCAAAGAAAAAGGTAGATCATGCCTAAGGAACAATGTCTGATGTACTCTGGCCTCCACATATATGCATACATGTATGCCTGCACACACACACACACACACACACACACACACACACACACACACACACACACCTGTGCACATGCATACACAGAGATAAAATTGAAAATAATTTTAGGACATTGTCATAGTGCACACTAAGTGTGGAGGTGGGGGATCATTCACCAAAGCAAACTCCACTGAGATCTTGAGATGGTCTACAAGAGGAGAAAATTGTCTCTGTAGTTTACTGTTTCTTTTGAACACAGAAAACTAGATATGCTAAGAATGACTGCAGCAATAATTTACATGTCACATTTTCTTCCATAATTTCATCAGCTCTACCAAGGGTTAGCCACTTAATCCGTGCACTTGGGGCAGTGACCTCAAGGAGCTGAATATGGTGCAAGTGATTTTAAATGATTTCCAAGGCTAGGTCATAAAGAGGCATGCAACTGATGTCTGTGTGTCTGTCTGTGTGTCTTTGCGTCTGCCTGTCAAAACCTTTGCTCAGGGAACCAGGCTACCATGTTGTAAGAAAGCCCAGGCTCTATGGCAATGGGACAAAGCTCTTTGTCTTTAACCCCGATAAGCTTTCAGCCATGTTAGTCAGCCAGCTCCCACTCTCTCCTGAGCCACTCCAGCAGCTGCTGCATTAAACCAAGATGAGTCACTCCTCCCAACCCCCACTCCAAATGTAGTTTGTGAGAAAAAAAGCCAGGGGTTTTAAGTCTCTACGTTTTGGAGTGGTTTTTAATGCAGCAAGAGCGGGCAGATGAGAGACAAGACAACACTCCGGTGTAATGTCGCAGTGATAGAGTCTAGAAGTCCGCCACAGTAGCCACTCCGATGCTGTCAGCATCAATAGAGAAACTAAGAATGCCCACCCAGAAAAACATCCTCCAGTCGCCCTTGTGAAGAAAATTGGCCAGCGACACAAGAGCAGCTTCTTGAATGGAACAGTTGGGGGAATGATGTTTAGAATTTTAAACATTTCTTCATTCCTCCTACTTCTTTCCTTGCAAGTGAGCATGCCACTGCTTGCCACGGCGCATGAGTGGAGGTCAGAAGGCAACGCTTGGGAGTCAGTCTTCTCCTTTTATTGTTGAAGTGTCTGGTATCTGGGCAGCGCCTTTATCCACTGAGCCATCTTGCCAACCCTGGGGGAGGATCTTTGCAAAGGTTTTTCAGTGGGAGTTGTCTCTTTGTGCTCCGACCCCCGCTTTTCTTTGGCATTGGACTTAGGTATGATGAGTGGGCTCCAGCAGCCATTCGTGACTAGGAGACGGCTTAAAGACAGGAGCTGCGAGCTCCGGCGAAAAGAACAAGAGATGCACGAGGCAGATGGAGTGGTGACACCAGGCTAACCTTGGAATATCTGCCAGTGTTAATGGGAAAGGAAAGAAGCCATTCGTCTCATTGAAGGACTATGATTTTAGGCCTCTAGCCAGGGATGGGGACCTAATTAATGAAGGCGAGTTTTTTTGTGAAAATCAGAAAAATGGAGATCACAGCAAATGCTCAGCTAAGTGTTAAATAATTGCAAAGCAGGCGAGGTCCAGTGTCCCCAAATATTTATGATTGTCCATTTGTCTGTGTACCAGATACCTCTGGACAGCCCTGTTCTCATTTAACAATGAAAAGGCCTGAGAGTTATTTATACGATTGTTCATTTGTGAGCCCATGTGTTGATATAAAGTTCAGACTGTCCATGGACTGAAGGTCCTCCTGCCTCAGCCTTCCAGATACTGGAATCACAGCTAACCTTTATAAGGGTTTTCCTAGCTCCCTTATACACCAGAGGCAAGTGAAACTGAGCTTCTTTGTGCACGCTAGAAATACCAGCACTGAAGTATCTGAGGCAGGAGGATTATGAATTTGAGGACATCTTGGCTTGAGTAGTTGGACCTGGTATCAAACAAATGAATCGAACGCACAGAAATGGAAAAATGAGAACAAACGAGATAAAGTGCCTACTCAGACTCCCAGGGTTAAGTCTTGCTATTGTTCTGATCCCAATACTTCAAGAGCTGTGTGGGAGGTAGGACAGTACAGCCTGAATGATGTTATGGGCACCAGGGACTTGGGTTGGAGTTGGTCATGCAGTAGTTGCTTAAGTGTAGACAAGAGACAGGAGGGCTGGTCTTCTTGCTGGTGAAATTGGAGGTGGATGATTGTGAGGTTTTAGATGCTGTAGTCACCACGGGCAAGAATGACAGTAACAGTATTTCTCTTTAGCATTAGGTTTTCTAAAGGTGACTGTGACTCTTCTTTAAGCCCCATGCTATCCCCACCAACAGAGCTTTGTGTGTCTTCTCTTTCAATCTTGGCTTGAGAGCATGATGGAAATGAGCATGTATGATGTCTGAGACCAAAGATAAGGTAGTTCCTAGATAGTCCCCTCATTGGCTTTAGAAGCCAATACCACAGTTGCACACAACTGGTATTTGGAGAGGCCGAAGGGCAGGAACTGAGTGAGTAAGTTCCCAGACAGCACCAGATAACCAGATACCCACTGAGCCCCTTCCCTAGTTGCTAGAATTTCTTTTGCAACGACCTTGGATAAGTGCTGTCAACCTCTGTGGCGACAGCTATTCTGCCGCTTCCCTGGGCTAGCTATTCCGACTCAGCTTTCTTGTGTCCCTTTGCCAGACTTCCCCTTCCTTTCTCTCCTCACACACCCCGGGTAAGCAGACTAAATCTAAAGTTCAGTTAGAGCTCAGCCAAGTCTGTGTGAAACAAAACAAATGATCCTTAGTCTACATATCCAATGCTTCCTGGAGCACTCCTAAAAGCCTCCCTCTCACACACTACATTTCTGACTTCTGTTGAGCTTGGGTTTATTCTGAGTCTTTCTTTCTACCCCCTTGTATGTGTATTCTTTGTAAGTTTTAATTATTCCCATTGCTATGCAGCTATTCAGTGATTTGCTTACAAGAATATCCTTCCTGTGTATCTCTTAGGGGCTCTTTTAGTCCTTCTCCTCTATTCAGGAATGCTAACACCCCCAAAATACTAACACACCAGGAATGCTATCCTTCAGTCATGTTTTAGTCCAGTGAGCTCATTTCTTGATTTTCATTCATACCCTATCTGTTTATTAGCTAGCACTTCTCTAGAAGTACATGCTCAGGCTGGAGAAGCCCGCTCTACCAGAGGCTGGAGGGCTGGAGGTGGGAATGGGTGGAGCAGAGGTGAAGTGAGAGTGGCACTGTTGTCCCTTCCTCTCCTTCCAGGTCGAGATAAACTCTCATGGATGTTCTCCATCATATCCATGCGTACCCTAGTAGGATTGAGTCCTGTGATTCAGAACACATACCTGCATTGCTCCCCTGTCCTTCCCCAAACGCCGGTATTTCCCAAATAACCATTTACCCTCAAACCTTTGATTGAGATATCAGCTGAAGGGATCTATCATGAGTGTGTGGCTATAATTAGCAGGAGAATGGTGCTGAGGAACAAGCATCTTTGTAAGACCCTGTATGAAGTGGCTGGTTCAGTCACCGGCATGCCTTATGCTAGAAACACCTGGATACATGCACTCTGATGGACTCTTGTTCATCCACCTACTCAGCTAATATTGGGTGCATACTCTGAGCCCTAGGTGGGGATTGCAACACATTACTTTTCACATCGCTATAAACAAAATACCAGTTTGAGGGGAAAACCTAAAGTAGGAAGGGTTTCTTCTGTCCACCATTTCAGAGCATTCAGTCCACCATGGCAAAGAAGCACAGACAGGCAGCTCACAGGTGACAGACAGGAAGGAGAGAGAAAGGGGAATACTCGAGCTTGGCTGTGAAATGGCGCTACCACAATTCAGAGGCTGTCTTTCCCCTCAGTTCATTCTCTCTGGAAATGCTCCTACAGATCCAGGCACAGGCACCTCACAGTGTCCTAGGTGATTGCAAATCCAGCCGAGTTGGCAATATAGATCAACCTTCAGAGATTGCAGAAACAACTACAGAACCAAGTTGCTAGAGTCACTATGAGCAGTCAGGAAGGATGCCCAAAATGCTGCCCACTCCATTCTCTGAGTCCATTCCCCTCCAGCTTCTTCAGTAGATGCTAACCAATCCATTTATCTTCAGCCTTTTTATTCAACCTCCACATCTTATCCCCCCCCTTTAGATTTACTTACTATTTTTAATGTGTACAGATTGCTTGTCTACATGTATGACTGTGTGCTACAGGCATGTAGAGCCCACAGAGGTCAGAAGAGGGCATCAGATCCCTCGGAACTGGAGTAAGTGGTGGTTGTAAGCTACCATGTGGATGCTAGGTATTGACCCTGGGTCCTCTGCAAAAGAAGCTAATGCTCTTAACCACTGAGCCATCTCTCCAGCCCTTCATCCCCTTTAACACCTGATTGCTCTGCTTCCTTAGTCTTCGCTGGGCTCCTCACGGAGAAACACTGTCTTCCCATAGCCCTTCTGCCTTCTTTTAGCTCCTCCCTCTGCCCGGACATGAACTACTACATGAATCTGGCTCTGACTGTGTGGCCACCTGGCTGAGTGCTCCTTTAGTCTTCCTGCATGGAAATTGTGGAAGGAAAGACTCCACATTCAATCTCTGCCAACTTTCAGTCTGAGTTTTGAGGCAGTAATGATGGTAAGTAGGCAGGAAGATTTAGGTTTGAGCGTGCTGTGGACGGCCAGGTGGGTCCGAGGCCTCTTTAGTGCCTGCTTTTTGCGTAGCTAAACAGTGGTGCCGAGCAAAGTGGCAGCCCCGGCCTGGGACTTGGGACCATACGCCGGACTGTTTGGAAGCCCAGTGCTGGGTATCAGAAGCCAGGCAGCATGGTCCTGTGAGTGGCACTGTGTGATAGATCCCTGCCTGTAGGCAGCGCCAGTGGAATGCATAGGTGGTGAGCCACGACCCTGAGATCGTAGCTTTTCTAGCCCCCATGAAGCTTTGCTGCTGGTGTCCACATGGCTGCAGCTGCCTTCTGCTTCTCCTATCTATCACTTACTTTTTGTTGAAGTGGGCAGTAGTTAATGCGGAATGCAGAGTACTCGTAACTTTAAAGTGCTAAAAATAAGTGACTCAGAGCATTCAACTCTCGGGGGACATTCTGGAAGAGAGGGCAGAAAGGATGGAAGAGATAGGGAGGAATGCTGGGAAATGTTATCCGTTGGACATGATGGGCCTGTTACGTTCATGAACCCACATAATGTAAAGCCAGCCAAACTTCTGGGGAAATTGGGGGAAGTGTTCTTCAGGACCCACCCCTGGCTGAGGACCTATTGACAGTTGATGACTGTGAGGGAGAAAGGGTCAAGTTTGGTTGAGAGATGGCAACTGGCAGGTTGCCCAAGCCCCAGTGAATGATCTTACATTCATGTACATATAGGTAGTACTGATGAGACTCAGTGGGTTAGTGATGATGATGATGATGGTGATGGTGATGATGGTGATGATGATGATGATAGCTTTCTGCTACATTCGAAGTGTTTAACTCACATTTAACTCTCGCAATCATATTTAAATCTCTTGACTTTTGTCCTGTCAGTTAATTTTAAAAGTTGAAAACCAGCAACTAAACACAGGTATTGTATCTTAAAAAAAAATCTGTCTTTAATTGCAGAACCAAGCTGGTTTGCATTTCTTTCTCCAGGAGTTCAATGCCAAGACCCTCAGATCAGTCAAAGGGGAATGTTTCCAGCATTCTAAGGGAGGCGTCTCCTGGCTAACTCTATCCTTGGCTGGGAGGCACATCCCCATCCCGCTGGCTTCATAGCTGAAACTGACTTAACACTTGTTTCTCATTAATTTTCCTTTTCTTCTGCAGAGACACTCCATGCCACAAGCACTGAAATCTCTCATCCCAGGTCGGTCTTTTCTCAGTACATTGTTCTTGGAGTCATTTTGGACTTCTAATTTTTCTAATTGGGTTATCTCAGCCTGCTCTATAACTCTGAGCCTCGCACTTTCTTTCATTTGCGTGTCAGGATTAATTTTACTTTTATACTTTCTTTACACACTATCCTCTTCCATTAGTTTTTATTCTTTTATTGTGGAGTAGCCTTGGAAGATTTCTGTAGGAACAATGTTGAGAGGTTCACTCTCCAAGTCTTTGTATGATTAAACATGCTTAATTTATCTCAGACTTATTATTAGTTTCATATCATATAAAATTCTTACACAGAGTAGTGCTAGTGTAGAAGAATTGAATAAATTAAATTTCCAACAGGAGATTGAATGCTTTCAGCACAGTCTAATGGTTCCTCGGTTTGTTGATGATAGTTGGGTCTCAATCCTTTGTATATGACCTATTTTTTTTATCTGTAAGCATTTATATTTCCTTTATATCCTTGATAATGTAACATTTCAGAAGTGTCTATACGGTTTGGAATCACTTTCCGTTCATTTTGCTGGTACTCAGTGGACTATTAAACGTGAAGACTTGGATTAAATTCTTCGGTAAACTTTTCTTTCTTTGCTTTTTTAAAATTGAAAATAGATTTTTCCATACACTATATTATTCTCCTCCAATGCTGTCCAGATCATTCCCACTGCCTCACCCAAATCAGTCCCCACCACCACCACATTAGGAAACAAACAGGCACCTAAAACAAATGAACAAATGAACCGAAACAAAATAGGACAAAACAAATAGAAGAAAAACAAAGAAAAAGCACAAGAAACTTACACACACGCACGCACTCGCACACACACACACACACACACACACACACACACACACACACACACACACAAACACACACATCCCATAAGAATACAAGACTGGAAATCACAATATATAAACAAAAATCTCCTGTAAGGTTAAACAAAACAAAAAGAAAGAAACAACATATGCTTAGACAACACAACTTTTTACTAAAACCTTCTTGGAATATCACTGAGTTAGCTTTGTGTTAGCCTATCTACTGCTGAGCATAGGATCTGCACTTAAATGTGCTGTGTATACCCACTGAGACTGTTGAAAAAAAAAACCATTTTTTTTCTGTGTGAGAAATTGTCAACCAGAGACAGCTTCTGAGCAAGGGATGGAGGCCTTTGTCTACTTCCCCTCTCAGTTCTGGGGCCCCATTTGGCTTAGACCTGTGCAGGCCCTGTGAAAGCACACAGTCTGTGTGAGTCTATGTGACCCTGTGGTATCCAGAAGACTTTGGTTCCTTATTGTCTTCTATCCTCACTTGCTCTTACAACCTTTCTGCCTCATCTCCCACAAAATTCTCTGAGTTCTGAGGGGAGAGATTTGGTAGAGACACCCCATTTAGGACTATGTGTTCCAAGATCTCTCATTCTCTGTGCTGTCCAGTTGTGAATTTCTGGAATAGCCAGGCAAGACACTGAGTGTATCTCTGAGTATAGCAGAATGTCCTTCAGGAGTCATTTCATTGCTTTGTTACTTTAGAAGACCTGTGGTATTTTATTTTTGACTATGTCCATGGTCTATCTAATGGCATGTTCTTGGCTTACTTGAGCCGTGTCAGGCGTGGTTTCTGTCACATGGGGTGGCCCTTAGATCCAAGCAGACAGTGGTTGGTTACTCCTGTAACAGTTGCACCACTATGGCACCGGCCTATTTTGTAGGAAGAGTGAAGGTTTCCAATCCAGCTACAATTGGTACTTACCTTTGGACCAATTGGATTGGTACTTACCTTTCTCTTCCAGTAGTGTACTGAGTACCTTCTAGTAACATGAGCACTGGTCAGTAGGGGTGGAGGCACCGGCTGATTTCTCTGTTCACTGAGCTGTGCAGGTGTTTGCCTTCAGCAACAGGGCCTTACAGTCAATCTGTGGAGAGTGACCAATAGCTTTGGCAATCGTCTGGGTAGTTTTGGGGGTTCCAATGAGGCTCTTTCGGCCAATGACTTGTTTAGACACAACCCTTTTCCAGCAGTGGATGTTATATTTGGTGGTGAGAGATGTCTAATTGGGGACTTGTGTGCCCCATTATTTAGTGATTGATTGTGAATTCTTTCATTTGTGTATGTATTTTAAGAAACTTCGCCATGTAGTAGGTTTTATGCAAGCTCTCAAATGTCTCTTGGTTCTCCCTGTCCTTTCTCATACTTTCTACCTTACCCCCTTTCTTCTTCCCTCCCTGTTTGATCCTCCCATTCCAGTCCCCCCATCCATCCATCCATCACTCCCTGTTCTAGTTCCTTTTCTTTGGGAGGCTTTTCTGTGTCCCTTAGCCCCTAATTCTGTTCCTCACCTCTGTGGTTAGGATTGAATGGACTGTAGCCTGCTTATTGAAGACTTAACAGCTAACACCATGTGTCACTGGATAGATGCCATTTTTAAATTTTATTTTCATTATTTTTTTAAACTTTGTATTAATCTTTTGTGAATTTCACATTATACACCCTAACCCATCTCATCTCCCTTGCACTCCATATAAGCCTCCAAGACTTGCAACCTCTCCCACAAAAGAAAATAACAACAGCAACAGCAACACACACCACAAAACAAAACAAAACAAAACAAAACAAAACAAAACAAAACAAAACAAGAATCTCACCATGGAAGCCGTAGTGTGTCATGACATGTTATACACTATACCCTTTTACCCAAGTAATTCTAGCTGGTTGATTCTCTGTGATGTTTCTGGCCACTGTATGTTTATGCTATATTCTAGAAAACTACTTTAACATTGCATTTAAATTCTTACACTTCTTTAAAAACTGATTTATTCATTTATTTGCATGTGGGTGTGTGTTCATGCCACAACCTATATGTGGAGATTAGCGTTGGTTGATTTTTCTCCTTTCCCCAGTAGCATCTGGGGATAGAGCTCACATCCTCAGGCTTGGCGGCCAGTATTTTATCTGCTGGTTCATCTTACCTTCCCCTGCCTGCATAATTTTTAAAATCCCAGAGTATGTTTTTTAGTTACAAAATTCTTTCTTCCATTTTTAAACCATTTCATTCTGGCTTAGCAGATGTGATACCGCCCCAAGGATACTGTGTAGAGGTTTCTTCCTAAAGTCTTACTGATACTCTGTGTCCATTTTCTCTGGTGTCCCTTGTTTCTCTTTGCTTTGGATCTTGTACTTCAGGTAGTTAGCATCCTCAGTGCACTTGTTAAGTTTTGAAGAGGAAATCATGGAGCTGATGTGTTATCTCTTGCCAAGAGAGTGCTTGCCTTGAAAGCAAGAGGACTTGAGTTTGATTCTCAGGACTCACAGAAAATGCTTGGAGTGCCAGTGAGTGCTTGTGAAAAAGAAAAAAAGAAAAAGGAAATGGGAATGGGAAAGAAAAGGGAATGAAAAAGGGTAAACAGTGTCCAAAGAACAGCATTTAACATTAAACTTTGATATGCATACATGTATACACATACATCCAGTGCTCACAAACACAAACACACACACACGCACACAAACATGTACACACATGCACGTGCACACACACATGCACATACACATGTACAGACACATGCGCACACACATGCACACACACATACATACACAAACACAAAAAAACACATACACACATGTACACACACATGCACACATACATGCACGCACGCATGCACACACACAGGCACACTCAGAGGCACATAGGCACTCTTGGTTGAAGAGGTCCAACACTGGAGATAGCTGGTGTGCATCAGTGCTGCTACTGTCTGCACTGGTTGGATAAGAGCACTGGTTGGATAAGAGCTTCAGGAGGGGCAGAACTGGCCAGTGGCATTTGCTTTAGAGTAAAGAGGCTAAGACGGAGAGGTTAGGCCAGGAGGGAAGATTTGGCTCTGGGTAACTCTAAATTTTAGAAAGGTTTGTTTAATTTGGAGTATGTGGCTTTATTGCTGTCATCTTTTCCACTTGTTTGGGAGGTAGAAGACACGTCACATGGTTTTCTCTGGGCTGCAAATCAGGAGAAGGTAGAGTAGTGATGGGGGAGAGATCAATGGCTGGCACTTGGGGGAGAGATCTTTAACTTCAGCCCTGAGGCCAGGCTCTTCTCTTAACTGCCACACTTGGGTTTGCTGACATAGGAGCTGGAGCCTCTTGGAGTCAGAATGCAAACACCCGTTCTGTGTGCTTCTTTCCTGGAACTCTGAACTCCATTTTCTCAGTAGGCTTGTGTATCCACTCTATCCCACTGCCTTGGACCTCTGCGGACTCTCGAAACTTCTTGTCCTCAGCTTGTCAAGTTTTCTTATTGTCATACTGTGCACTTAAGCAATTTGTATTCCTTTGTCTCTTCATCACTTAGAAGATGTTGTGAGAGAGTAGAAAGACAAATGCTTGATTACACCCCAGCTCACCCTCAGGATTCCTAGTTTGGGTGACTTTTTCTGGTTTTACAGCAGGACCTTGCTCCAGCTGGTACCAGACATAGACACATTTTGTGTTCCTGTCACCAGATGTCCTTCCTTCACGTGTTTGTTAGTCAGAGAAGAGGTGTGGGAGAAGGTGATGGGAAGAAATTGCAGTGTGGCCATCTCTCATTGCCACGTGTGATTGTGCTCTTGTCCCTGACTCACAGGTCACAATCTGTAAAAACCAAAATCAGTTTCCACCAGTGATGTGGATGCCTGCTGTCCCTTGAGCCTGCTCTTTGAGAGGCCTGGCTCTTTCTCCTCAGGAAGCCTATTAAGCAACATTCCCTTTGGTCACACTTGGTGAGGCAAGCTTGGGTGAATTCAGTTCTCTTCTTCTGACTCTATTTCTAGGGCGGCCAGGGTGCTCTCATCCAAGTTGAGCACAGGCAGGCAGTTCCTGCATCTCAAAGCGCCTGGCTGGGGGCAGCTCTGTCCAGATGTGGCCACACACATAGTGCCCAGTTAGGATCCAGTTTGCAGGGTTCTGAGCTCTCCTTTGCCCAGCGGTTCCTTGCATCTCTGAGACAGGACTGAAAACCGTTCTTGGCTGCTCCACTGTGCCATTCAGCTGCCTATTGTCCTACACCAACACTCAAGTCTCTTGAGCTGTGCCCACTTCCAGTAACTGTGAGCAAGGTCACCAATTAAAGTAGGAAACAAAACGTTTCCTGAGCCCATGTGGCCTCCAGCACTCTGCTTCCTGTTGCTTTGGGGTGTGTGTGTGTGTGTGTGTGTGTGTGTGTGTGTGCGTGCGCGCGCGCGCGCGCGCACATGCGTGCACGTGGATTACCCGCTTTTGGTCGCTCGCCTCCGTCCTCTGTGTGTGTGTTCCTGACATCTTTATTATTCCTCCTCAGCTTTGGTTTCCTCTCTCCTCATTCCGCCTTCACACGCCTCTGGTTTTCAGCCCCTTCCACACACAGAACCAGGGGCACCCCTTTTCCTGTCTCCTCGGGAGTCACTCCTCCTTCTGCCTCTCAAAACAGAGCTGTCACCTGCAAGCCCTGGCAATGGCTCTGGGCCGAGTCTCACCCACAATGGGAGCTCTCAGAACCCAGCAGCCAGGCCTGGGCCAGATGCCAACACACCACAGAGAGGCAACTCGGCCCCGCAGAGGGAGAGTGAGCTGGCAATCAGACCCTCTCGGAGCTGCCACCACTTGCTGTGGGGTCTGGAGCAAGTCACTTGACCTCTGCTTAGCTCCTTGTCCAGAGAGGAAGTCAGAATGGCCTCTCCGAGGATGCTAAAGGAATCAGCAATGAGGGTGGGGTAGCTCAGGCCTAGAACTGCAGACCCATGGCTGGCTTTCTGGATCTGTAGTTTTGTGTGTACTCCTTCTCTCATACACAAATCAATGTGCACAGACACAGGCAAGCTTACACATGTGCATACATATGTATATGTGTCTATGTACTCATGCACACAAAGATGCACACACATGTTCACACACAAGCATACACAAGCTCAGCATGAGTAACATTACATATAGCACATGCATGTTTACACACTGAGATTGATGGTGTAAATTACCACACCAACACTAACACACACATGTACACATCTTTCTACACAAAGATGTACAAATGCATTAACAGGCCTATTCTTATAAAAATGTACCTATAACATACACTCATACATTCACAAATGCACACAGACAATCAGACATGTTCACCGTCCAATACATATGAACGTCCTTATGGCTGAGATTCCCAAGGAGAGCAATACAAACCAAATAAAAATTTACTTCCTTGTCCTAAAAAGCAACAAATGGTATTAGGGTGCAACTCTGCAATTTTACCATTCTTTTTCCTCATTCAGTGATCAAAGGTCAGTGGCTCCTTTGTGCCAGTCATGGGGCAGGCACAGTGAGGGACACAACAGAACATGTGGCCCTGGGCCTGGAGGAACTTATTCAGGCCGTGTAGGCAAGGCAGTGACCCTCCACTAATGTATTCACACGCTCTGCAGAGAGCTCACTGGTGGAGTTGAGGCCTCACCAGGTGGAATGCTGACACTTACTAGGAGGGAAGTCAAAGAGGAGGGTGCTCTTGAGCTGACTGGATAGGGCCTGGGCAGGGCACTGGTCAGTACTGTGGGGTCATTTAACTAGGGTTGGCCCGGAATGACAAGCAACAACTGTGATCTGAGAAATACTTGCGGAACATACATCAAGAGAAGCCCCACTGACTCTTCTCAGTATGCATGGCTCCAGTTGTCTGCTGTGGCCATGTGGTTCAGTGGCTTTCCAGCTCGGCCTGGGCTCTATGTAGGATCCAAGCATCTTATGCTTGGACCCATTCAATACATGAAATGAACATCTTGCATACTTTTCTCTTGCTCGTGGGTATCTGTGGTAATAAACTATGCTGTGCCTTAGAGATGGTCTAAGCCTGTCCTCTCAAAGGTTAAGGTGCTAGAGGCTCAGCCCTTAGCAATCTCTGTGCTGCTGGAACTTTAAGAGATGGGGTCTACCTGAAGTTTGCATCATTGATGCTGCTCTCAGAAGGGATTGGTGGTCTCCTAGACTGAGTTGTCACAAGGAAACCAGGTACTATAAAACTCTGTCCCTAGTCCTGGCCCTAGCCCGACCCGGCCTCACTTTGGCTTGCTTTCTGAGATGTGAAGATATCCCTGTATGCCCTTGCCATCTGCCCTAAACCAACACCCTGCACCGTGTTGTTTGGATTTTACCCTCCAAAACTGTGGACTCGGTATAGCAATTTTCTTTATAGAGTAGCCTGCCTTGATTATTTCGTGAGAGCAATGGAAACCAGATCAACATAGACCATATTGCGTAAAAAGGGCCACAACAATAGTCTACTCCATCTTAATTAGGGGTCACTGCTGAGAACAGACACCGTGACCGAGGCAACTCTTATAAGGACAACATTTAATGGGGGCTGGCCTACAGGTTCAGAGGTTCAGTCCATCATCATCAAGGCAGGAGCATGGCGGTGTCCAGGAAGGCGTGGTGCAGGAGGAGCTGAGAGCTCTGTCTTCATCTGAAGGTCACTAGGAGAAGACTGGTTCCCATGTGGTCAGGCTGAGGAGGGTCTGAAAGCCCAACCCCACACTGACACACTTCCTCTAACAAGGCCACATCTCCCAATAGTGCCACTCCCTGAGCTAAGCATATTCAAACCACCACATCCTCCCTCATGGCCTTGCTCATATCTCTAAAGAAGCAGAGACTCCTCTCTTCCATTGGCCTGGGGTTGGCTGCAATGAGCAGAGGACATGACCTAGAAAGAGTCATAAAAGGTGGTTTCATTTTGTCACAGTCTCTCTAGGACTCGTGTCTCTGGAACCTGGTGGTCGTGTGGCTTCACCTGAAGCTGCTATGTTGGTGAGACCACATGGGCAGACTCCAAAGGGGCAGAGAGGAAGGCAAAGGGGACTCTACTGTTCCACTCATGGTTGTTTGTCCCTCCCCAGCCCAGGTGTTGGCTGCACCGAGGAGCCTGTGCTCAGCCTTGGGGTAGCCTTGCTGATGTCAGGAGAGGCTACGCTGGAAAAACACACTCTCCTGCCATTTACTTTCCACCCAAACAGCATATTCAGGGACCAAGCGCACATTGCTGTTGGCCTAAGTCACCGATGTCGCCGATGCTTGCTAGCCAGCCACAGATAATTATAGCATCGAGTAGCGGTTCAGTCGCATTTCCTTTTGAGGCAGCATCTTGCTCCGTGGCTCGAGCTGGCCTTCAATTACTTTTGATCCTCTTGCCTCTGTCTCCTATATTTTTGTTTTGTTTTGTTTTGAAGCAGAGTCTTACTAATATAGCCCTGGCTATTCTGAAACTCACTACGTAGACCAGGCTGGCGTTGAACTTACCGAGATCCACCTGCCTTTGCCTCCTGAGATTAAAGTTTGTATCGCCACGCCCTGGATTATACTTGTGCATAAGGACTGAAATAAATCCGGAAAAAAAATTGACTAAGCTAGGTTGTAGCTCAGCCTAGTACAGGTGAGTTACCTATATAGGTGATACTTAAGGCTATTAAAATTAATAAATAAATAAGATAAAATGAAATTTTAGCTACCTTTGTAGATTTTTATCCAGAGAGCCAAGGCCATTTTCATGGACCTCTGGAAAATTGCACTCTTACCGAAGTGGAGAAGACAGCTTAAAGCACCTTGAGTTCCTCTTCATGACCACCTGGCTTTCTCGAGACAGCCATGAAGCCACTTGCCATCCTGTTTCTGCCATGCCAATGGCATGGGTACAGCCATTAGACATAAAAGAATGCATTTCCTAAACCTGGAAGGTTGGCCAAAATGTCCAGTGATGATCCTGGGCATGGTTGGAATTAGTCATTGAGTCTTTACGGTTATTTTGCTGGGTATGTTGACCTCCTCTTGACCTCACAAAGGGAACGGACCCTTCTAACAAGGATCTGTACTCCCCAACCTATTGTCTCCAGAGAGCATGAAATGATCTGACTATAAGGACAGCTGATGTCTGGTTCCCAGTGAAAGTTAAGAGACAGAGAGAAGACATTCTGAGTAGAAAACACGTTTAGAAACATCTTCAGTCCACATGAGCGTGCATTTTCACAAAATAGAGTAACACCGCATTACTAGGAACGCCTAAGATGGGCGTCAAAAGTCAAGCTGAAATTTACTATTAGTTTTAACAGATCTGAAGTCCCCATCCAATCGCTATTGAGGGCTCTAAATGTTTCTCTTTCCTCTTCACATACATCCTTACGACTCAGTGTAGGTGCCAAGGCCACATTAGAAACCACACGGGTTTAGAAAACTAGCAAACACCGTTTCATGAAGGTACATGTGGGAAGGAGGTGCAGATATTTTAAAAAGTAGCAAATTGATGTACAAAAGTGGGACCCTGGCTCAGGGAGAAAGAGAACTGGGCTTCCTTTGGCGGGAGAAGCTTCCAGACAGGGGAAGTCAAGGGTCCATACAGCGTTCATTCTGTTTTGTAGCTCAAAGTTGGTCTGAAGATAGAGAAGAGCTTCCTTTAGGGAAAGGGTAGATACATAACACTGGCACCCTGGCAGAGGCTGGCACTGGGGTTCCCAGGCTAGAAGTAAATCCAATTTGTTTGGTTCTCCACAGATGTTAAGTAGGTTCAAAAAAGTGTCTGGGGTGCACCCTCGTGTGGCCAAGTCTCACTGTGTGGTGGAGATCTGAAGCCCATGCCCAGTAGAAATTCTGAGGATGACTCTGGATTCCCCCCATTCTCTCTCTCTCTCTCTCTCTCTCTCTCTCTCTCTCTCTCTCTCTCTCTCTCTCTCTTCACAAGTAAATCTGTACCAATAGATTGTAGCATGGAGGACAGGAAAATTTCCACCATAGGCCATGCCTAGGTTAACCCATGCCATCCAGAAGCCCTTGGAATCTCCACGGGAAAAGGTAGGCTGCTGCACTTGGTCAATGAGGGTCAGCATAGCTACCAGGAAATGGTGATCGAACTGCAGAGAAATGCATCTGCACAAGAACCACAGCATGCCCTAACATGTCTGTGTGCGATTCTTTTATCTTTCTTAAATTACAATGCATGTAAGGATTTTCTTGGTTGCTGTAATTGTCGCCCTGCTTGTATTCTGACATACTTCCTTGTTGAGCAGCCCTGGAATCCAGGCCCATCTCTCCCACACCTGCCTATCACTGTTGCTTCTTCTCATGGTCCGCCTCTGAGTGATGCTTCCTAATTGCTTAGAGTTTTAAGGTCTTGTGCGTTTTGTGATACCATTTGTGAAAACTTTAGATGGTATTTGGGGTTGTTTAATAAAAACATATTATTTTCTATATACATATGTATTATATTCAGTAATTTGTCTCATTTACACCAACAAAACATTGATTCCTATGCATAAGTGGTCATATTTCCATTTTTGACATCTAAAATAAACTATATAGAAAAAAGAAATTTCTGTTTTGCAGGTTTTGGGTCTGTAACAGTGTGGGCACCATGATGAGAGTGCATGCTGAAGAAGGTTTGAAATTTCATAGCAGCCAGGAAATAATAAAGATAGGAGGGGCCAGAGTTCCGGCACCTCCTTCAAGGGCACCTCTTCCAATGACCTCCCCACAACCTACAGGTTTCACACTCCCATAGCACCAGAGGCTGGAGACTTCACTGTGTAAGTCTTCACTATAAAGGGCCTTTGGGAATGTTCAAGATTTGTACAATTCACATGTTCAAGAATGTAGCAATTCACAAGGAAGAATGTGAAAGGAAGTCCATTATGACAATATCTAGAAGAACACAAAATAGCCACACCAAAATATCTATAAAAGGGTAGTAAAAATAAACCAATATTCGTCTACGCAGTAGAACGCTCTGCAGTATTTAAAAGGAATGAGGTTTGTGAGGAGGAACAGGGGAATATTCTTGGTACGTTGTTGAATGAAGAAAGGAAGTTTGAGACATTGTGTTCAGGATGGAAACACTATCAAAAGACACAACCCCCTTGTGTGTGTGCTGAGTTTCTTCCCCAGTCTTTCTTCACTTTGGCTGAGAGAATGGTCTTTCCCCTAATCTAGAACTCAGAAATTCTATCGGCCTGGCTAGCAAGCCTCAGGGATCCATCTGCCTGGGATTACATACAGGTTCACCCTGCAGCGCCGGCTGACTTGCTTGCTTTTTAGAACATTTTTTCTTTGTTTCTTTGTTTCTTTCTTGCTTTCTCCTCCCTTCCCTAAGATACTTTTATTTCATGAATAAGAGTGCTTTTGCTTACATGTATTTATGCATGTATGCATGCATGCATGCTTGTGTGTGTGTATGTATGTATGTATGTATGCTTGCTATGCACATGCAGTTTCTGAGGAGTCCAGAAGAGGGCATAGGATTCCCTTAAACTGTAGTTAAAGGTGGTTTTGGGCAGCCATGAACAAAAATGCTGGGACTTGAACCCTACTCCTCTTTAAGAGCAGACAGCTCTCTTAACTGTTGAGACTCCTCTCTGGTCTCTGTTTTATCCCAAGGGTGTTGGGGGCTGAACTCGGATCTGCCTGCTTTGGTAGGAAATGGTCCACCAATGGAGTCTTCTCCCCATCCCTTGGATTAGAGAAGTGCTCAGAGAAAACATTCTTATGGGTAAGTCCCGAATGGCAGTGGCTCCACTAGGTAAGGAAGAGCAAAGCAAATGTTTTATCCAATGAGACCTTCAAACCTTTCCTGTAGTGCTTACAGTTTTGATTTTGTTTTTGACATCCAATGAGCAAACATCACACTGAGTTTCTGTGAGTAAGTGAGAGATCATGTCTTATACTTGTACAGAAATTGAAGCTTTCTTCTCTGAAACGGTTGGAAGCAGGACTCTAGATTCCTTTCTGGGTTTTGGAATTTGATTATAGATAACGAGAAATTCTGGGGATAGGACCTAAAGCTAAACACTAACTTCATTTATCTTTCCTTTATACCTTAAACACGCAGGCTCGAGGTTATTGGTGCAATATATATCTCATTTCCATGGTGACTTGGCACGTGATGTCGGGGGTGGGTGTCTTTCCACTGGTGGTGACAAGTGGGTGCTCAGAAGCTGCCAGATTTGGGGCCTTTTCACGCGATGGTTTTTCAGACTGCAGCTGTGCCTGTGAAAACAAAGTCAAAGGTAGCTGGGGAGCAGAGGGGACGGGTCCTGTTACAGGGCAAGGCTCTCCAGCAGCCAGCGTGTCAGATGCAGCTCTTCCTTTTTTTTTTTTCTTTTTCTTTTTTTTATTAACTTGAGTATTTCTTATATACATTTCGAGTGTTATTCCCTTTCCCGGTTTCAGCTCTTTCTTTAATATTGCTCTAGGCTGTGCCAGGCCTTGTGGTACTTCCCCCCCCGCCCCCCCCCCGCACTATCTGTTTGTAACTGAGAGATCGCGATGCTTCAGAACCAAGCCAGACCTGAACTTCAATCTGTGCCCCAAGAGACATTATTTAACTTCAGTGCTTTAGCGCCCTCCAGTGGAATATGCGTGTCATCACATGGAACGCTATGAGGAGGAAGTCCTGGAGCTGTCTCCTGGCACAGAAGGGTCACCATGTGAGTCCACTGACAGCAACATCCAAAGGTCTCTGGTCCTCTCCTCTCTAGAAGATTCCACAGCCTCCAAGGTGGCAACCTCCATCAAGATACAGCTAGTGCTTGTAGTTTGCGGCAGCATCTTGCCGTTCCCAGTGCTCTAGATCTTCCTTAGTAAGTGAGGCCAAGAGAGGGAGAGGACCATTTCCTTGGAGAACTTGGGGCCCAGAAAGGAGAATCATGGGACTCATCACACCATGAAGTTGACAGCAGAACTAACTCCAGTTCTCTTGTCTCCTCTGATGTCTCTTCTCAGAGACACGCATTCCGACAAAATATGGAAGGCAGAACTTGCTTGTGGCACAGCAGAATTGGAAATGTTGTCAGAAGACTAACCTGTTCCAGTTAGAGAATGGGCAGAACCCAGTTATGTGCTTTCTATGACATTTTAGTGAGTGGCCGACTGTTT
The DNA here is from genome assembly GCF_021556685.1 of Rattus norvegicus. Lineage (NCBI taxonomy): Eukaryota > Metazoa > Chordata > Mammalia > Rodentia > Muridae > Rattus > Rattus norvegicus. The sequence continues at coordinate 134,475,986 of NC_141536.1, forward strand.
GTGAATGACATCATGGAGACCAAGGGAGGAGTAACCTAATCATTTAGATTTATTTAAATATACTGTAGTGGTTAAAATCACTTTTAAAGTGTAAGTGTGTGTGTGTGTGTGTGTGTGTGTGAAAAGTGTAAGTGTGTGTGTGTGTGTGTGTGTGTGTGTGTGTGAGAGAGAGAGAGAGAGAGAGAGAGAGAGAGAGAGAGAGAGAGAGAGATGCCTGTGTAGGTCTCAGTCAGAGGCTAGCCTCAGGTGTGAATCTCAAGAATGCTATCTCCCTTTGGAAACGGTTTCTCGTTAGCCTGACGCTCAACCAATTATGTTAGACTAGCTGAACAGCAAGTCTAGGAATCCTCTTCTTGTCCCAGCCTCCCCAGTGCCGGGATTACCGATATATGCCTCGGTACACGGCTCTTTTTACTTGGATTCTGGGAGATTGAACTCGGTTCCTCAGGCTTGCACCATGAGAACTACCAGCTGGGCCCATTTCCCTAGCTCCATGGCCCATCTTGATTGTCAGCCTGAGGGTAAGGAGAGGTACTGAGGAGACACACCTCTGGGTATATCTGTTACCACGTTTCCAGGAAGGTTGTTCTGAGGTGGGAGGGCCTGCCCCAGATGTGGATGGCCCTGTTTCACCGCTGGGGTCCGAGCCTGACTATGGAGAAAGAGAGCTGAGTACCAGCATTCTTCTCTGTGCTGCCTGACTGCAAACCCAACCTGGCTGGGATTTTGTTACCGTGACTTCCTGGCCTCGATGGATGGTCCCCCCTCAGACTGTATGTCAAGACAAACCCTTTTTTATTTATGTTGCTTTTGCAGAGCATTTTATCACTGCAGTGAGAAAAACAACGACTACGTAAAGCAGCCTATGATGTTTGGTTGACACAAGGTCTACCAAAAAATTTCCCAGGACTGATCCTCCAGGGACACACGAGTCTGGAAACACTCTTTGTAGTATGGAGGCCACAGTATTGACACAGATAAGCTTGGCTTTGTTGCCTTGACCTTGGAGTGGGTGCCTCAGGACAGAGACTGTTGTAGCCCAAAGAGCAACAGAAAGGAGGTACGTCTGCAGAAGGCTGGAGACGGAGACAGGCTCTCAAGGCAGGCAGCTGCCCTCCCTCCCTCACATAGAGACAGCCCTCTCTCTTCTTCAATATTGACCTGCAGAGAAAGAAAAAAAATCTTAATACTTTTTCAGTAGATCATGAAGCAGTTTATTTAATATTATTTGGATAACAAGCCTCCACATGAATGGGATTCGAATGTCAATTGTCTTAGGGGGAAAAAGATTTATTGGTTGGTAAATATTGAGAAAGGAAAGCTGATAAAGACCGGCTTCAGCTGTGGCCTCTGCCGGGAACGGGAGAACAGGCCTGTGTTGTATTTTGGGGCCCTGGGAAGGCAAAAACTGGTGAATGTCTGCCTTTGTTGGTGGGTGTAAAAGTGGAGCCCACCACAAATAATTTCTTATTTCTGTTCACATAGATTTTAAATTATGTAGCTCCCCTACCTTGTTAAGTATTAAAGCGGTCTTGTTTAAGGAAAAGGCACTTACATAATGAAGCTTATGTAGTTTGTCTTCAGACATCAATATCTGGCTTTGAGTGGCACAAAGAGATAAAGGAATGTGGAGTCATAGCTCACTGAGATGCTTGGCAATTCTAATTCAACCCGGCTGCAAATGGACACAAGACTGTTGTGACTTCTCCTGAGTCGAGAGAAGGCTGGGTGAGCACGTGGTTTGGGGAAATTGTATTCTCTTCTTCAAGTTCTTCTGTTTCCGAACATTTAATCCTACTGTTCTCATCTTTAATGAAGGTCTCTTTGGTAAAGAATCGTTTTCCTGGAATGGCTGAGGGCAACAGAAGCTGGATTCAGAAGCACACAGGGTTGGGGGGGGGGGGGGTAGGGTGTGGGGAGACTGCACAGGCTGCAGCAGGATTCATACAGGGAAAGGCTGCCATCTTGTGGTCATCTTCATGCACTGCCTGTCTGTGAAGTCCGTCTGCAGAAATCAGCAACACTGGAGGGAAGGAGTTTGCAAGCTGGATTTCTGCAGGACAACGTGAATGCCTTTAGGAATCACTCGGACAGTGGCCAGGTGCCCTCCGAGGTAGGCTCCAGTGGGTATTCTGCATGTATATGGTCATTCCTCAGGCAAGACCAGGCCTCACAGACACTTTGCAGACTGAGCAGAACAACCAGCAAACAGTTCCACAGTGAGAGCAAACAGCCAGACACATAGACACATGTACCATGTATGTACTGTGTTCCTGGAAGACAGCCAACTGAAAAACACCCAGGCCAAGGTAAGGAGGTAATGCCAACTTATATAGGAAAAAGTAAACAGAAATGACCCATGGTGCTTCATCCAGCAGGTCATCTGGTCAACCACTCAGACAAAGCCAAACCAGGACAAGCAAGGATTTATTCTTTTCTAAAATTGTATAAACACACTTGTAGAAATGTTACACATGTTATGAAAAAAGAAAAACAAACAACATAGAGAGGTTCAGAGAGCAAGGTAAGAATAGAGTCCAGGCCACCCAAGTCACTCACAGCTCACACTTAATCGACCAGCTTCCAGACATTTTGCCATAAATGTACTCAGTGAAAATTCAAAACACGCCTTTATTTAAATGTAGTCAGACTTTCCATTTCATTGGGTAGAGTGCTTTGTCACTTAGCACAGAGCCAGATATAACATTTCGGGACAATAATAATTAAATCAGTTGGGCAGTGGTAGCACATGCCTTTAATCCCAGCACTCAGGAGCTTAGGAGGCAGAGGCAGGTGGATATCTGTGAGTTCAAGGCCAGCCTGGTCTATGGAGCTAGTTCCAGGACAGCCAAGGCTACGTAAATAAACCCTGTCTTCAAAAATAAACAAACAAAAAATTGGTTTTTAAAATCAGCTGTGTAATTAATAGCTAATAATATTTACTAGCCACCACTTGGTTTCTGCTATGTGCCGGACACCATATTGAATGTGTGGCATACATAATCTTCTCTATCCTAAGATCAGTGCTCCAAAGCATAGATTTTTATTGTGCCCTTCACACCAAGGACGATTCGACTGGAGTACAGGATATTAACCAGCGCCCTCCTTAGAGCCTGTTACCTCTTTTGATGTACCTTTCTTTTTGTTTCCTTTTTAAAGAATTTCACACAGGAATATACATTTGCATTATGGCTGTTCCTCCCTCTCCCCACTTCTGCTCTTTCTGTGTTCCTCCAACTCCTTCTAAGATTCATGAGTCCTTCTTCTTTAATTATTATCCAACACACTCATATTCATGCACACACATTTATGCAGGTGCATGCACACACGCACACACACACACACAATACTGCCTGCTTAGCTCATTAGCATTACTCATAGATGTATTTGTTTGGTATTTGATAACCATCAGTTGGGTTGCCCCTAGAGAAGACAGATTCACTCTCCCTCAGTAGCTATTAACGCCTGTAAATCTTAATCTAGGGCTAGGAGCTTGTGAGATTTCCACTACCGGTGTTGGCATGTCAACTGGTGTTGTTGTGGAAATCATATGACTAGGTGAGCATAGCTTTAACATTGTATGAGTGTAGCTTTGCTGTCATAAATAAAAGACAGTATCTCACAGCAGACTTTCATAACTTCTGGCTATTAAAATGTTTTATTCCCTCTTCTATGATGTTCTCTGAGTTGTAGGTGTAACAGTTGTATTGTGGATGTATTAACTGGGGTTGGACACTCCATGGTCTCCATTTTGACCAGTTGTGGATTTCTGTTCTGATCTCTGCCTGCTTTTTTAAAAAATCATCTTTGATTAGGGTAAAAGCTACACTTATCTGTGGTTATAAGGATTAGTAATTATAATGCAGATAGAACTTACACTATTATACATAATATAATTTAGTTTAAATTGAGTATAAATTATATTACGGTTTGGAAAAGTGGCAGTCGTAGGTTCTTCTCTGGAGTTCATGACCTTATAAGCCATGAGTAGTTGGCCAGGTTTACAGAATCAG